>NC_135717.1:155131561-155431561 GCF_964656455.1 Halichoerus grypus | reverse complement strand
CAAATAAATAAATAAAATCTTTTTTTAAAAAAATAAAAAAATAATAAATAAAAGGATAGGAGATGTTGCCAAAGTGTCCTTCAAAATAGTGTACCAATTTATATTCCCACTGATAGAGTATGAACCACTTTCCCATATTTTCCCAAGTACAGAGAATTAAGTGTATAGATTTTCCACTCTAATGGTGAAAAAAAAGCATTTCATTTGATGTTGCACAACAATTCTACGAGATAGAAATGATTCCCCCAATCTTTCAGATGAGAAAACCAAAGCTGAGAAAGGTTATATAACTCATCGTAGGGTTAACAATCAGAAGAACAAACATTCAAATCCCGATATATTTGATTCCAAAGCCCATACATTCATTCACTTAAATAGAGCTGACTGTGTTTCAGGCACTGTTCTAAGTATGTTATATATATTTGCTCTTTAAATCTTTATATCAAGACTTTAAGGTAGATGTAATTAATATCCTCATTTTACAGATGAAGTAACTATGCCAAGGAGAAATTAATCTACTTGCCCAAAGTCAAGCAGCTAGTAAGTGGCAAAGATGGGGTCAGAACCCTAGCTGTTTGGCTTCTGTTTGCTTTATCTTAACAGCAACCTCTTAACATATTTTTGTTTTGCAAAGAGAAAAATTCACTGCTGCAAAGGCCCTGGCTCTACAGGTCAATGTTTATGAAGAGCATTATGAGGAAATAAACACGGACTGCAGAAAACCAATTCAATGGGCTTCAAATGGCTACCTACTTCGAAATCCATCCAAGAGCATCCCCTCCTCTCTCTTTTTCAAATTCTAAATGCGACACTACCTCTCAGGGCTTCCAATGGTTGTCGATAAGGTGTAGGTCTTTTCTGTGCACAAGTCCATTGCTGTCACACATTTTGTGACATAAAGTTAATCACCTCGGTGCAGGGGACAGATGTATAATAGCCATTGTACCCTAACCTGCAAAATATTATGGGCAGATGTAAACCTGTCCAGTATTAGTTGGTGATGGAATGGAAAACTTTTTTTTTAAAAAAAAGGCATTCTTCTAATATCTGTTTTTACATAGATTTTTTAAAGTCATGATAGACTACCAGCAAATTTAGCATTATTTTAAATAAAGGGGGAAATTGTAGCTTGCCATCGTATAGCCACTATAAATTAGCATATTATAAAGGAAATTAAAATGTACTTCCCAAAATACTCTGTATCCAGACAATGATTTTACAAGTTTAATAAGATAAAAATAGCTGTGACTCCACTAACTGTAGTTCACCTAATAATACTTCTACACCAAATAAAACTATTTTACAAGATTTATCATCTTTGAGTATATTCCAATATTCACTTCAGTATAAATATATAAATGTATTTATGTAATGATTTAAAGGTAAAAGGAAATCAATTCACAGGAGTAATTAATTCTACTAAGGCAGTTTCAGCTATAAAACTCAAGTGATTTCAAAGTTTCTTGAGCTGAGTAACAGGGGTAAGCGCTGTCTATTTTTATTTTTCACATCTCACTGTTCTTTGTATATTCTGTTGTTACAAAGCCAAAGACCATGTCAATGAGTTGTGTCATTAATACTGAAATAGGATGCCATTAATTAGGCTTACTAATGGACTTTGGAATGCAGTCAGTATTTTAATGGGCTCTTGAGAGCAGTCATCTCTTTAAGAGTCACTTTTCTGTGGTCACTACTTTTCTGTGGTCACTACTTTTCTGTGGTCACTACTTTTCTGTGGTCACTACTGTTTATGAGAAATACAGTTACAGCTTTCTCCAGTCAGTCAGTAATGCCAACGAATGTTCAAAAAAGACTTTACATGGTCCTTTTCATAATAATTTCACCTTTGACATATGATGCCTTTAACCAACATCTTCCAGGGTTTGCCCCTCAATTTTCAAAAATTGAATGTCCCTTACATATAATAAATGATCAATTACACCTGATTTACTCCACCTGTGTGAGTATTACCATAACCATTTTTTTTTTTACCACTTTGCTAATGTCTTGCATCTTTTTTCTCCCTGATAGCCAGGCAATGTGACTATCCCCCTTAGACTTCTAAGTACAAGGCATCTAAGTAGGTAGGGTCAGAGAGGTAACAGAATGCCAATAATGTTTTTCAGGCAATTTGATAAAGAAGCATGCAATTCTAGATCAATAAGTTTGATTCCAATGCAATTTAAAGTAATTACACACAGAGCTACATTCATTTGAGAAATACAGATCTGGTCGAGTTTCTTTCTGTCACCTACTTTTAAGTACGTATCAAATTATATTATTAGGCTATACCATATGCATGTAAATATAAAAGCTACATATATATGAGGTATATATATGTCATGTCATATATATATCAGTCTACTTGGCTTGTTAAAAAGTAAGTTAATAGAGGGACACGTGGGTGGCTCAGTCGGTTAAGTGTCTGACTCTTGGTTTCGGCTGAGGTCATGATTCAGGGTTGTGAGACTGAGCCCCATGTTGGAGTCTGCTTGAGATTCTCTCCCTCTCCTTCTGCCCCTGCCCCTCCCCCTGCTTGCTCACCTCTCTCATGAAAAAAAAAAAAAAGGTAGGTTGATAGAGATAAACATTGCAGTTTGGTCAAAACAGTGGGAAAGTGTTCATTCATTCATTTAATAAATATATTTTTAAAGATTTATTTATTTGAGAGAGAGAGAGAGAGCACACACACGTGTGAGAGTGAGGGGAGGAGCAGAGAGAGAGGGGGGAAAGAGACTCTTAAGCAGACTCCCCACTGAGCAGGGAGCCTGAGGTGGGACTCGATCCCATGACCCTGGGATCACGACCTGAGCCGAAGGCAGATACTTAACCAACTGAGCCACCCGGGCGCCCCATTTAATAAATATTTAATGAGTCAGATCCCTGCGGAGTTCCAGAAATACAGCAGGGAACAGAGCGACAAAAAGCCCTCAGGTCTTAAGGAGTTAACTTTCTAGGGAGAGAGACCCACAATTAACAATAAATAAGGAAAATACAGGTCACATGGTGATAAGTGATACAAGGAAAAATAAAGGAGGGATAGGAATGTCAGAATTTATAGCCACTGTAAATAGAGTAATCAGAGAAGGACTTTCAGAGAAGGCAACATTTGAGTAAATACCTGAAGGAAGTCTGGAAACCAGCCATGGTGATATGTATGGGATGAGCATCCCCATGGAAGGAATGGCGAGTGCAGGGTAGGAGAGCACGTTCATAGCCCTGCAAGGACAAGTGTGGCTGGCAGGCAGAAGCATGGGCGGGAGAGCTGATCCAAGATAAAGTCCAAGAGAAGACTTGCACTAGATCTGAGGCCACTATAAGGATTCTGGCTTTTACTCTGAAATGAGAGGCCATAAATGTTTTCATATGGAGGAGCTTAATGATCTGACTTAAAGGGGTCTTAAGGAATTACTCTGGCTACTGTGCTTTAAAAAAAAAAAAAGTCGGGGGCGCCTGGGTGGCTCAGTTGTTAAGCGTCTGCCTTCGGCTCAGGTCATGATCCCAGGGTCCTAGGATTGAGCCCCGCATCGGGCTCCCTGCTCAGCGGGAGGCCTGCTTCTCCCTCTCCCACTCCCCCTGCTTATGTCCCCTCTCTCGCTGTGTCTCTCTCTGTCAAATAAATAAATAAAATCTTAAAAAAATAATAATAATAAAAATAAAAAATAAAATAAATAAAATAAAAGTCCACTGGAGACCTATCAGGAGGCCCCTGTGACCATCCAGACAAAAGGCAGTTGTGGCTTGAACCCTGGATGGTGAGAGGTCATATTCTCAACATTCTGAAGGTGGAGACAACGGGATGTGTTGACTCACTGGATATGGGAGTAAGGGGAAAAAAACTATAGGATGACTCCAAGGTCTCCGGTGTACAAAACTGGCATGATGGAAATACTCGTAAAAGTGAAAAGGAAAGCCTGAGAAAGAAAATCTAACACCAGACAGGACTGACAGTGTCACTGACCAAACCAAGACAGAAAATTATTCTCACTGCTTAGAACGACCTGCAAGAAACATGGAGTGAACAGAGAGGATCCCCAAATGGGAGAGTATAGCTTTCCCTGGCTTAGATGCTTATTACAAACATATTACAAATATCTTTTCCACCTAAAATTCAATTAAAAAAACTAATTCTGGGAATTTGGCTTTTATTATTAACTTTGGTCATTGGTGCTTTCACCCATAGATGAAATCACTCCATTGAGGAAATACATATTTAGTATCTCATATGCACCAGGCAAGGCGCTGGGCAGACCTACGCAGGACCATTAAGCATTAGGGACATAATTATGAATAACACACACCTACCTTTCTCACCTTCTCATTTTTCTAGCATTCTGACAACGCATATCCCTGTTATAAATACACTGCTAGCACGTAAACAATATTGTGCCATCGCCATCGTGGGAACTGATTTAGCTGGAAATGACTGGAAAGAATCCTGATATGAAAGTACCAAACAGAGAGAAGAGAAAGGAAGGCCGGCATATGAAATTGATGCTAAATATGAAATGTGACCTAGGAGAGAACAGGGCCATTCATATTTACTATGTAAAAGGTTTTCCATTACAGATGTGCCTCAGCTCTGCCTTCCTCCGTATTAGGAAAGTCAGATGCACTGCATTAGGGCTCTCTGTGGGATTCTGGAGTTCAGAAGCAAGGGGCAACTGTACATCAAAGAGATCCGGCTACGCTGACTTCAGACCAAAAGAGGAGGAAAACACAGGAGATGGATTTAAAATGTCACTGAATCAAAATGACTCTGGCAGTACACAAAATTGGCAGAATTAATCAAAGGGCTAACTTGGAAGGAGTTCACAATGGTGAGGAGAAAAGCGTCTCATTGTCATCAGGGCTCCCAGAGATATGGAAGCAACATGTAACGCACCTGGCCACATACATGACTGCTAGGAGCACTCAAGTGACCCAGAGGACTATCGCTTGGCAACCCCATCTACCCAAATTAGTTTGGTCTTTCTCTCTCCCTCTTTTTCCTTTTAGATATGCAGATTTCATTGTGTGGATCCAACACTAGAGTAGAGCCCCGACTTAGCCTTCCCCTTTATTGAAAACTTCTTATGGTAACGACCATAATTTACTACTGTACACAATTTCTTGCCTTCTTTTTGCTTCTCATTTATAGTAATAAGTTCGACGGGGTGTAGACAAAAACAAAACTCATGATGTTCATTTTCACTAACTTCTTTTAGAAGTATTTAGCATATTTACTTTTTTTATTTGTACTGTTTCTAAAGAATATTTCCTTTATCTTTTCTTTCTTCTTCATTTTTTTTTTAACATTTCATCCATTTGTATGGATGAAGTACTGAGTCATGGAGGTAGAGTACTAGGAAGTCACCCAGAACTGGAAATTAAACCTATAATGCCTTCTCCTGCCCCTCCTGACCTTTCAGATCAATGGAATTTTACTTGTGAATGCTTTAAATCTTCAGAGACAAATCCAATAAGGGCACTGGAATGCACCCGACCACTTCAGTCCAATGTAGAGCAGGAAAGACAAAAGAGCTGGCCTCTCGGTGTGCATTCTAATCAAATCTTTCATGAGTCCCCCCAGCTAAGTACAGGAAATCTCAAGTTTTCAGCCAGTCTTCAATTTCCTAATCACGGACTTCAATTCCCTTCGGTCTTTATGCTTGAGCTAGCACTCATTGCTTCGCAGGCTTCGTCCGGCAGCCCCGGCAGCGTTCTGTGCGAAGTGTTCACATTGTTTGAGGGGAAGCTGAAGGGGCTGTGCGGTTCTGGCTCTGGAAAGGCTGTACTGCCCTGAAAAACATTTCTCTTTCAGGCCCTCATTCCCACAGTGTTTACCGAAGCCAGATCCTTTCTCTTTCATTCTTTCTGTTCTCTTGGTCATGGCTTTTTAGCCCGTAAACTGATAAGTTTGGGAAAAGTTAATTTAACCAGACTTACGGTGAGCCTTGCTCTGATTGACTTTTAAAAAGAATTTCCATTTGACTTTCACATCAGCTACAACATAAAAGTGATTTGTTGTGTGTCACTAATGACCTTTCTCCAGAAGGCTTAGTCAGATCTTCAACAACAGTAAACAGCATCTATCAAAATCTTCCCGCAGCACTGCCAAGCCAACAGCAATCCTTCTGTTTCTTCTCAATAGCCTTCCAAGTTAACCACCCCCAACACATACACCACACTCACACGTGTCCAATAAAATTACATGTGTATTTTCAGCCCTTCTAGTCGAAGCTGGTGAAAATTGAGACATTCTATGGTAAGGGAAAACATCATTACCCAAAGTTCTATAAGGCAATCACTGATCCTCATTTTTTCCTTTGGTACCCACATTTACAGTGTGTGTGTGTGTGTTTAATAGAAAAAAAGTCACCTGCCTGTGACAAGGAAGAATGGTCATCACATACACTGCATTTTCCCTAAAACTAGTAGAGGTAAATACAGTCATAGGTCAGTAAACAGTGGAAAGAGTCTTTCTAGACAGAACAAGAACAAAATAGTCTTACACCATCTATTGGAGAATAATTTGTTCCTGAAAAGAAATCTGTAGGGCTATTTCTGAAAAAATATCATTACAATCAATTTCAGTGAGAAAAAGTTTTGTGTTTCCATCAACCAAATTGATAGGCACTTATGTTAAAACAACATCAAATCCCATTACAATGGGCTTAATTACCTCAATAGTTAACATTCATTATCATAACATAACCTAACACGTGTTTTCTCTTCATTAATTATTCTACAATATGGTTGTTTCCCTGATCCTTCTGAGGTCTTTTATGAAGCTATTTTCCATCTTATGATTAAGACAATGTTCACAGAAATGTATAAAAGTGGTATTCTGTTAAGTAATTCAACCTTTAATGTAGAAAAAAATTACAGTAAGTAATAATAACCAATGAAAATTATATAATTAATCTCACGCTCACTGAATAAGTTGACACCAGAAGGGCTGTGCCATATAAAATATCCCTGACAAAAACTGACCACTCCAAAAGGAGAAGTCTGTACAATTCACAACAAATAAAAAACTGCAAGGATGACCATGTGGTGATCCCTCTCAAGACACTCAGGTGCTCACAAAGTCCAAAATCTACACTGATAAAGTTTATTTGTATATCGGGACCCACAAAATGGAGGCCCCACATCACCAAATCTATACCTAAGTCAGCCTACACAAGAAACACCTCACTATCAAGGAAATCTAACACCAATCACAAACCTCCTACTCAGCTTTAGCCAGCTCACCTTACCCTAAAATGTAGGACCCTGAAACAAAATCCCCAACCTCCTAGCCAATCATGCCCAGCTTCCATGTTGCTTCTTCTAATTTTGACAGAACTCGCTCTTACCCCAAATCCCTCAGGAAGAGTGCCCCACTGCTTGTGAGGTGCTGAACTCCTCCAGCCCACAGGCTGTTTTCCCTTCAATCAAGGCATCAAACTTGTTACTAAATTGCTTTAGTTTACTCATTTGACAATATTAATGAAAATGTGTTTAATGAAACTTGGGATCAAGTCAAGTTCTCAGAATCCAAATAAGCAAATGTTGACAAGGGTGAAGGAGGGGAAGTAAAGGGGGCGCTGAGAGTTTGGGTACCTAGTTGGCTTTGTCCCAGGTATATTTGCTATGCAAGATTTTGATACAAATCCAGGAGGTTGATGGAACTTGCTGAAGCTCACACACACACACACACACACACACACACACACTGGTTTACACTTTCCTGTGTTTGAGAATTCCGTACAACTCACTCATGATTTGAGAATCCCATTAAAGAACACTTGCTCTAGAAACAGAATCAATCTAAATTTCAAGATCTCCTTTCTGTTGGTTCAAACACTCTTTTTGTAGTGACTCATTATTCATAAAGCCATAAATAAGTAAAAATGGAGGTGAGACACCCCGCCTCCACCAAAAGCAACCTAAATTGATGAATATGAGTACTTAATTATCTCTTGGACATACTTTGTTAAGTTTTTTACCAAAACTTAAATTCACATGACTTCTGGGGAATAAATTAAGCTTACTGGGGAGTTGCATTAACTCATGAAACCCCAGGCTATTTCGTAGAGTAATTACAGATTTGCCTCATTTTTATTCAATGGCTATCTGTCCTGAAATTCTGTACAAACAAAACCATTACGTAAATCAAATCATGTTTTAAATCTATTTAGCCAATAAGATTTGCACCTTAGAAGAAATGTTATGGTAAGTCTTTTTGTGGAAATAATCATGATCTGAAATGTTTTATATATCCTGTTTTGTATATATCAGCTTTACTGAAAGTGGGAAGTTCCTGAACTAATTTATACATAGTAGCTGGAACAGGGTCATAAATTCCTAACAGAAATCTGCTTCAAGGATGAAAGGATTTGGTCAATTCTATATGTGTATTGATTTAGTATTATAATTGGTCATATGACTATGACTTCTGGATATTTATGCTTCAATTATGATTTTTACCCCAGAATTTAACAGTATTGGGGGGTTTTCTCTATGTGTCTTGTCTCCTCAGTTAGCTTTTCAGTGGCAGGATCCTTTCTTCTGGCTTCATTTTTATCTCTCACAGGGCCTGGCTAAAGGAGGAAATATGGGATTTAAAATGGACACTGTTACAGATGGGCCATAAAGGATGGAGAGGGTATGGGTAAATGAACAAGAAGGAGGAGGACATCAAGACAGTAAACAGTAGAAGCAAAGTCTCAGTGGTAGGAATGCAGACCCCAGGGCAGAGAGTAAAGTGGGGTCACAGGCAGAGGGTCCAGGAAAGAAGAGCTGGAAATGAGATGGCACAGGTGGGAGATGAGCCAAAGACAGTACCCAATACATAAAAAGAGCTTAAAAAGTATTTGTTGTTGTTGTTATTCAAAACGCTACCTACACCAGGTAATATTCCAATAATTTAACAGGTGTGTGTGTGTGTGTGTGTGTGTGTGTGTGTGTGTGCGCGCGCGCACGTGTTTGGGTTAGGGGGAGAACCCTAGTATTTTATTTACACTCTGACACTTTCTCCATTCAAGCCAAACAGTAAAGTTTCAAACTCAGGAGATGTTGTCAAAACAAAAAAGAAGAGAAGAAGCTTTTTTGAAGTTCAAAGTCTGGCCTTTTAGGTTTCAGAAGCTTAGGACCAGAGGGAAAATGGGCAGAGGAAGGCTTATTGAAATAAAGGCAGGTTTCCCACCTGTCCCCACCAAAGAGCAGGTAAGAGTTCCTGGGCTTGAGGGGTCTAGGAGGGTGGGAAGAAGGCCAGGGAGAGGTCAGTGTCTCCACAGGAGATGACTGGGGCAGAGGCACCATGTGGGCAAGAGCAGAGATATTCACACTGGCTGACATATTAATAGTAATAATGATAATCATAATGATATCTGTAAATGTTTGTTGAGTGCTTAATATATGCCTGACACTGTTCAAAGCACCTTATATGTATTAAATTTCATCACATCTTTACAACCCTAGAGGTCGATACTGTCTACCAGCTCCATTTCATCTGCTTCTCACAGAGAAGTTAACTAAGTTTGCAAGGTCATACAGTTAGTAAATACTGGAACAAGGATTCATGATTTGTAAAACTGATATTTTAGAAAATTTTTTTCCAGTTGGAGAGAGCAGAATGGAAAGAGGGGTGAAAGACTGGAATCAGGGAAAGTGATTTAGAAGCTTTGCAACAATCAGGGCATGGGTGTATCCTGGGTGTCAGGGCCTAGAAACCAAAATACACTCTTTGGACTATCAAAGATGACACCCAAACTTCCAGTCTACGTGTCTGGAAGACAAGAAATTCGAAGAAGCAGGGAATGTTAAGTCACATTAGAAACACATTTGGATCCGATCCTTTCTTAAAATCACTGCAGAGACCTGCAATAAAGCAAAGACAATCATGTCACAGTCACAACATAACCAATAAGGAATTCACCAGCAGTTTCTAATCTCATGAAACAGTTGGTTGATAATCAATGCCTGTGTCTACTTGCTTAAGTTGCAAAATCGAGAATATTGTGAAAGGACCAGTGAAGACTCTGGGAGGATCTAAACTTAAAGATTCTTTCTTAACTATCTGACTAGATAAGAACCCACAATCAGGGTGTAGGTCCTGGAATTATCAAAATCAAATTTTAATTATTTAAAATTTATATATATAATTTATATTATATATATATTTATAATTTGAGAAAGAGAGAGTGAAAGAGAAAGAGAGCATGAAAGCAGAGGGAGAAGCAGACTCCCCAATGAGCAGGGAGCCCGACGCAGGACTCAATCCTGGGACTCCGGGATCATGACCTGAACCGAAAGCAGACGCTTGACTGACAGAGCCACTCAGGCACCCCATCAAAATCAAATTTTAAAAGACAAAAAAATACCTCCTAAGTCCTCTAGTAGGTAGAATAATGCTCCCCAAACCCCCACCCCAAAAAATGTCGCCAGCCTAATCTCTAGAACCTGTGAATGTATTAGGTTACTTAGCAAAGGGGAATTAAGGGTGTAGGTGGAGTTAAAGTTGCTAATCAGTTGACCATAATTAAGGAGAGTGCCTTAGTTTATCCAGGTGGAGCAATGTAATCTAAGAGTCCTTAAAAGGAAGACCAAGGAGAACCAGGGAGATGACAGTGCAAGAAAGACTGAGCCCAATGTTGCTGACTTTGAAGACAGCGGAAAGGGTTATGAGCCAAGGAATGGAGACGGTCTCTAGAAGCTGGAAAAGGCAAGCAAACAGATTCTCCTATCGCCTGCAGAAAGGAATACATTCCACCAGCACCTTGCTTTTAGCCCAGTGAGACTCATTTTGGACTTCTGATATCCAGACTATAATACATTTGTGTTGTTTCAAGCCACTTAATTTGCAGTAATTTGTTACAACAGTCATAGGGAACTCATACAGTAAGTTAGAAAATAAACTATCTCTCCAGGTATTTCAGATTTTTATTTTAACAAAACATCTACACACTGACTCTTACTTACATGAAAAAAGCAATACTGACAAAGAATCATAGACTTCCATTTGTGTTCTTGACAATGGGAACAGTCTTAACTACGAATTGAGCGTAAAAACTTTTAACTGGGTCATAGACTATCTAGTCCCCCATTCACACTGAAAAAACATGCTCGTAACCCTGATTCCCACATTCTGGGAGGCAACTGCTTCCTTTTATCAGGACACACCCCTAATTTAAAAGCAAAGGAGGCCAAAAATGCAGTGATTTGTGTGAACATATAGGAATCATTCCTTTGTCTCAGCAGCATAATGTAAGGGGAAAATGCCTTGCTCAAGGAAGAGACTCTTAAACTATATCAATAATTGGCTGGCATAAAAAGGAGAATGGTGGAGGTTGTGACCTTATTTTCTTCCTGCTAGCTTCCGCCTTTCTAGGGTTGTACTATAAGCCCATTCTCTCAGTTAAGAGGCATAGCTTTTTCTGCCAAAGCTCCAGCCTTATTCTCAGCAGGTTGCTAAGTTTGGGGCCGTGTGGTCACTTTAAGATCAGTGCAGCCCCTAACCTTATTAAGTAACAAGACAAGAGAATTCCAGGCAATATGAGAGGCTGTAGTCCAATAAAAGTTCCTTTAACCAAGTCCCGAGTGTGATAACACAAGTGATGTAGTCTTGGAATATAACATGAAACCTGCCCTGCTCAGGGGTCAGAAAGTAGGGGAGAGCTTAACTTGGTTAAAAGAGCCCAGTAGCTCATTTTAGACAAGTTAGTGCTCTGAGGTGGAGCCCGCATTGTGCTAGCTCAGCACTATTACCTGCATTAGAGACTGTATTACTCACCAGGTTAGCTTTAGTCAATTACAGAAAACAGCACCTCTGACTTCAGTCTAATACTTTAAATTTCACGGGTGAACATAGGTTCTTTAATAAAATAAATTAACCTCTGACCACATCATAAACCAATTTCCAAAACTTGACTGTCTTCCTAAGTGGAAAAATAGGAAAAACTTGGAGCCAAGTAAGAAATTAGTGTCAGCCTCAAAGAACTCCTTCTGCCAAGAACTCCTTAAACCCTAGAATTTCTTCTCAAGTCCAGATGGCCAGATAATTAATAATCAACCAAGAGTTACTGAGAGTTCAACCAAGCATGGTGGAAGGACCCAACCGGTATAAGATGTGCCTAATGCCTTCAAAAAAACTCACAATTAAGTTCAGGAAATCAACCATGAGAAACTTACAACAAGTAATTATACCCTTCTTTGTGTATTTATTGGTCCTACCTTTACTGCATGCAGAGAGGGACCATGTATGTGCATTTTACTCGCTGCTATACCCACAGTACGCAGCATAAGGTATGTACTCAAAACCACCTGCTTAAGGAAAAGGTGAAGCTCCAAGCATGTGAACAGTAGCACTAGAACTACACAGAAGTGGTTCAAGAACCACAGTTTGTTTAGAAGGGAAGTTAGAAGCCATGTTGTCCAGCACTATACGTAAGATTGAGAACATGCCAATTGCACATAATAAAGAGGTGTACGTGTGTGCTGTGTGTATGGTAGCAAGGCTAATAGCTATTATAGGATTATGGGATTATGGAAAAGTTAATCTCCCCAATTCCTCCTTGTAGCAATGTAATCCAAGTGCAATGACGGTTCAGAGCAAGGAAAGATCAGTTTTAGATAGTGACACAGATTGTGTCCTCCAAAATTCATCATGTTGAAACCTAATCCCCAGTGTGATAGTATTAGGAATTGGGGCCTTTAGGAGATAATTAGGTCATGAGTGTGAAGCCTGTGTGCACAGGACTAGTGTCCTTATAAGAGAGACCCCAGAGAGCGCCCTCACTCCTGCCGTCTGAGGACACAGTCAGGCCACTATCTATGAAGCAGGAGGTGAACTCTCACCAGATTGGAACTGCTGTCACCTTGATCTTAGACTTCCCAGCCTCCAGGACTGGAAGAAATAAATGTTTGTTGTGTAAGCCACCCAGTCAGTGGTGTTCTGATGCTGCACCCTGAACAGACCAAGCTAGTTAAGAAAGATTTCGTGGAAAGTAATTCATTTTGTTCATTTTCCAAAAAGGATTGAAAGAGATGTTTCACTCAACAGTTCTTGATATCTGACTTTAGGAAGCAGAAGGATAAAGAAATCCCCACTACATAGAGGACCAGGGAAAGGGCACTAGGAAGACCAAAAATCCAAAGCAAATTGACCACTCTTTCCTCTACACGTAGTGGTTACAAACACAGATTGCCTGAGTTTGAGTCCTGACTCTGGAAGCTCACCTGCTGTGTGACCTTGAGCAAATTACTTCACTTTTCTATGTTTCAAATGTCCCCATCTGTTTAATGGATATAGTAACAGACTACGGTGGAGTGGCAGAGACAATAATTGCTTATGAAAATGTTCTATGTGTTCCCAATTTGCCTTGTAGTGAAGTGAATCACATGACTAGTTCTGGCCAATGGGCTATAAGCAAAAGTAACTGTGTCACTTCCAGAGCACCAAAAAATTCAGGAGCCAGCACATAATTTTCTATGTTCTCTTCTCCCCTGCCATAGTGAATGCTGATTACCCAGGTCATGGAGCCTCCATCATCTTGAGTACCTGAGTGACCACATAGAGCAGAGTACACCCCATTCCTATCCACATTAGATATCACATGAAAAATAAATAAACCTTTATTAAAACCTCTGAGATTTCAGGGTAAATTTATTATTACTGCATAACCAGCCTGTCCTGAGTAATCTAGTTGGCACTAGATAACTAGAAAAATAACTAAGGAAAAAAAGCAATCTTTCAAAAACATGACTCAAGAATATAGCTAATAAGGAACTAAATGCTACAAATTTTTAGTAAATGAACACATGAATAACCCATATGTCACAACTCTTGGATTCAAGGTAAAATTTCTTAAAATTAATCCTCCTACTCTCACTGAAGAAAAATTCCAGAGACAGCAGAATTTCAAAATTTTCCCTAAGATTTCTGTGAATGCCAGGGGCCTAGAAGTTCCAAGGTTCTTCTACCCTCTGACACCCATTTATGTTAACTTGGTTTTGTCCCACAATTACCTGAACATTGCTCTCAAGCCCTTTTCTGGTTGCTTCAAGAAATCTAATTGCATCAATTACCATTTCTAGGATGTACCAAGGATTTAGAACATCACAAACATTATTGACAACACAAAGCATTGTGTGAAACCACTATTTCTAACTTGCTGTCTCTCTTCCTCCCTGCTCCCCCCTCCCTTCTCTCACAGAAGTTCCTAATTCTTCTTTCTTATTCAGAGTAGTTTCTCTGACTTCTGAGGACAAGAGACTTATATTTGTTTCCTAGAGCTGCTGGAGGCTAGAAGTAAAAAAATCCAGGTGTCAGCAGGTCACTTCCCTCTGAAATCTGTAGGGAAGAATCTTTCCTTAACTCTTCCTAGCTTCTGGTGTTGGCAGTCAATCTTTGGCACTCCTTGACTTATACGTGCATCACTGCAATTTGTGTCTCCATCTTCACATGGCATTCTCCTGTGTCTCTGAGTCTTTACATGGCTGTCTTCTTATAAGAACAGTAGTCACACTGGGTTAGGAACCTACCTTACTCCAATAGAAGCTCATAATAACTAATTATACCTGCAATAACCCTATTTCCAAACGAGGTCACATTCTGAGGTACTGGGAGTTAGGATTTAAACATATCTTTTTGAGGGGTATACAGTTGAACCCATCACAGGGCCCTATTCCTGTAGAGAAGAATTTATCAACTTCATTTGCCTCTATACTCCCCATGCCTCAAATAGTATCTGATGCATCTTAGTTGTTGATACAAACACTTCTTCCCCGAAAAAGAAATCCAGCATGATAGCAGGTTAATATTTCTCAGAATAACTTAAAATTTAGAATTAAACAAAAAAACAAAAGACTGTTTAAAGGCATCTGCAAGTTGCTGAAATAATCAGAACTAAAGGGGACAAGATTCTGGAAAAAAGAGAACTAGAAAAAAAACACACTGACATTGTACAACTGTTTTGATGATTCTGGATTCAGAGCAAAAGAATGCAAATCTGGGTTTTGCCCAGGCAGAAAGCCACTACTTGGGACATACAAATAAGCAGAGTTTTTCACTGTCTTGTGAAGCTGGAGAGGCAAAATTTGAAACTTCAAGTTACTGATAACAAGGGAGGACTAGGGAACAAAGCCTGATACAAGCTAGTTTTTCCCTTAATACACATATGCCAATTTCTAAAGTGAGGCTAGAAGGCTTAGAAGCTAAGCAGATAAACTGAAAAGCAGAGCAGAGTTTTTAGGAATCTCAATTGTTAAGGAGAAAGGATTAGAGTTGAGGCCCTGTGTGGGTGAGGGACCCAGTGAACTCCTCAAACTCTCATGAAGGTTAGGCTTTGGGGTTGGGGGTGCACCAGGAGTGGACTCAGACCAAAACTGAAACATAGTCTTTACCTGGATTAAGAATAAGCTCCAACTGGGCCTAGGACAATAAAGGGTAACTCTGGCTGGGGGAAGATAACATCTGGAGCCACCACAATTTTTTTTATATAAAATGACTAGCATTTAATTAAAAAATTACTAGGCATGCCAAGATACAAAACTACATGTCTAAAAACCCAAAGAAAAACTGATATGGAAATATGTCCATATAGATCCAGATATTAGAACAGGAAAAAAACTTTAGAATAACTATGAGTTATAACTTCAAGAATACAAAGAAGAAAAAATTTTAAATAGAGGAAAGATGGAGAATTCCAACAAAGAACTGAAACGTGTAAGAAAGAGTCAAATGAAAATTCTAGAACTGAAAAATATAGTTACTGAAATTAAGAATTTATTGAATGGATTTAATATGGAAGAAGATAAAATTATTGAACATGTTCATAAAAATACCCAAAATGATGAACAGAGAGGAAATGAATAAAACATGCAAAAAAGAGCATAAACACATGTACAACATCAACAAGTCTAACATATATGTAATTGATATCCCAGAAGGAAGGGAGCAACAGAACAGGAAAATACTCCAATAACAACTGAAAATTTCCCAAACTCATGAAAGACCATACTCACAGTTTCAAGCATTCTCAGAACCCTAAATAAAGTTAAAGAAAAATATAGTGAGTTATATCATGTCAAAGTGCTGAAAACCAAAGAAAATGAAAAAAAAAATCCTAGAAGTAGACAAAGGGAGAGAGGAGACACATTACCTTTACCAGAGCAACAGTAGGATAATTTGCAACTTCTCATGAGAGATGATGAAAACCAGAAGACAATGGAATGACTTCTTTGAAGTGTTAGAAGAAAATAATGAAGATTTCAATACTCAAAAATAAAAGGGAAATTAAGATGTCTTAAGACAAACAAACTCCAAAGATGGAAAGAATACATTTCTAGAAAACCTGAACTAAAAAATAAAATCACTAAAAAGATTTTTTTTTTCAGGTAGGAGGAAAATATCTGAAATAGCAACACTGAAATGCAGGTAGCAATGAAAAGCCTACATTTTCAAAAACCTGTCAGTAATCTCCAGAACAACAAGGAGTTCAACAATTTATGGCCAGTTCCTAGCACGATGACTATCTCTTAGTAAGTGCTTAACTGTTAAAATAATAACATTACCTCCAACTTGCTCCAAATGACTAGTTTCCTCACTTCCATTTTCATTTAAGTCAGAGAAATTTCATATTCCTAATGTATCCATTAACCTTAGAAAAGGAAGAAAAGGAGAATCCAAATGTCTATTCTTGGGTCTGAAAATGATTCTATTGCATTACAACTCCCCAAATAAAAACTAAATCTTAAGAGAATAGGTGCCCTCAAACTCTCCTTCCACTTAATACTTTCTCTCATTTCAAAAGAGAGATTACCTCAAGGAATCCTCATTGCTGAGGAATGATCTCTTAAGGGAAGGAGCGTCAAAGATCAGCCAATTCTTTCCCTTGTCACTAGTAATGATCCTAAATCTTTTTCCTATATTTCGTTTAATCTGCACAATAGAAATCTGGAAAAAAGAAAGTATGGGAGAAATCTTTTGGACTCCTTAGATGCCTTCTATAACATTCCACCAAAGTTTTCAACAACAAACTATTTTAAAGGTTTAAAAGCTGCAGCAAGGTTTAATAGACCATATTAAGTCTCTTTCCAACCCCTCAAAGAATGTCTGAAACCAGATGACAGGGAGAAGGAAAAACGGGCCTTAACGGGTAAAACAATGTTGTCTGCATGCCTTCTTATTCTAGAGGCTTAGAAACACAGTCAGCTTTCTTGGCTGCTACCTTTTTGTGCACAGAGCACATTATGCAGCTTTCTTCATGGCACAGAAGCTCCCTGCAGTGAAAGCCGCTGCCTGAATTAGGTTTCTGAGCACAGACATTTTCTTGTGTCTTATTTGCAGCTTTCTACAATAAGCCCTCTCCCACACAAATACATATTTTCATTATCTTATTTTTAGAAATGCAATGTGAAGAGGGGAAGTGTGATTTGACATTCTAATTGTGGTAGAGTCTTCCGTCTGAGTCTCTCTAGGATCTGGCGGCAAATACAATTCTAACATGAGATTTCCCCACACCAGGCATTGGTCCCACTTAGCCATATTAAAAGCCATGTGCATTGCAGTCACAGGGGCACCTTCCCACACATTCATTAGTCAAAATATATCATGCAATATGATTACTTTCCATTACAGCATTAGGTGTCTGATCCAGACTGTGAATGTAGGAAATAATTTTAGGGTTCTGTGATTCAATGGGTTGAATTCTCAGGTCTGAAGTTAGCTTCTGTTCCTTCAAGTCACAAGAGTACTAGTCTATGTATTGCATCAAAGTCTTCAAACCAGCAGGACTCTTGAAGTACTTCATTTGCCAGCTGAAAGAAACTCTGTTACCTAAAGAATCTGACAAAATCAAATGTAAGAGAGAGAGGAGGTTTTCTTAAAACTTGGGATTTGTGTCTCTAATTAACTCCATCTTTTTTCCCTCTTTCATTCTTTCCTTTTCCCATCTTTTCTGCCTTCTTTCCCTCCATCCTTTCACCCATTCTTTCTTGATGAAAAATTATCTTAACGTCTAAGAAACTCCAGATGCTATTTGAGGTAGTGGGAAGGCAAAGATATAGAAGTCAGGGCTCCATATTTTGGGGGGAGACAGATCAGTGGGAAAAATAATTAAAATGCAAAATGAGACAGATGAGCAGGATTCTGTATGACCAAAATGTGTGGGAAGGCAGCAGGTGGAGGATGAATTCTAGCCAGAGAAGAAAAGGACTGCATAGTTCCACTCCCGCAATTAAAGCCTAAACTGGCGCTTGGACTTGATCTGAGCATGCTGGTTGTAGGCAGGACTAGAACAAGTTGATCTGCATTTGAGTTGTTGGATCTGGGGAAAATGACCAGTAAAGGGGAAAGCAGGAAGGGTTTGTCTCAATGTGTCAATCCGCAATTATTTATTTAGTAGCTATTACATTGCATATACTATTTCATTACAACTCCCTAAATACTCTCTTTTTAAAAATATTTATTTATTTATTTATTTGTTTGTTTGCTTATTTTATTTATTTATTTATTTATTTTTGAGAGAGCACCAAAGAGAGCACATGAGCAGGGAGAGGGGCAAAGGGAGAAGGAGGAAGCCGACTCCCCGCTGAGAAGGAAGCTCAACGCAGGGCTGGATCCCAGGACCCTGAGATCATGACCTGAGCCAAAATCAAGAGTCAGATGCTTAACTGACTGAGCCACCCAGGCCCCCCAGTAAAAACTAACTCTTAAAGTTTAAATACTCTGCTAGGGACTGGGGACACATGGGCAAACATGGCAGATGTGGCCTCAGCCCTCCATACAGGCCTGAATATTCACCCTCTATTTTCTAGGACATGTAACTGAGTGGTATGGAGTGATGAGCCACAGGTAGATACTAGGGAAGGAGTGTTCATGAAGGTTTCAGGAAGACTGAGAGACAGGAAGGCACAGGTAGAGTCACTTTGGGCCCCAGGGACAATCTGCACACAGATGAGGAAGAGATCTTCTCCCTGCAGATACGGCCCATAATTCTTTGGAACCTCAAAGACAGAATGCTCAGAGTACCCTCGGTATAGACATCTATATCAGTCAGTGTTCTCCAGAGAAACAGAACCAATGGAAGAGACAGAAAAATGGACAGATATTTTTAGGAATTGGCTCATATGATTATGGCTGACTTGAGAGTTTGAAATCCATAGGATAGGACAGCAGGTAGAAATTCAGGAAACTCAGGATTTCAATGTTACAGTCTTGAGGCAGAATGTCTTCATCTCTGAGAAACCTGTTTTTGCTCTTCAGGCCTTCAACTGATTGGAGGAAGCTCTCCCACATAATGGAGGGTAATCTGCCTTACTGAAAGTCAAATGTTAATCACATCTACACAATACTTCCACAGCAACATTTAGAATAGTTTTTCACCGAACAACTGGGCACCATAGCCTAGCAAAGTTGACCTACACTTAGCCTCACAGTATTGAATCAGGAATTAAGAGTACCCTCTGTACCGACATCAGTATTCCCAGCAAAAACACAAGACACCCACAAGAGCAGCAGTGGTGGCTGGCTGTCCAACAGAAGACCAAGAGGACCCCTATGAGCACATGTGAAACACCCTCTGTGCCCCCTTCAGAAATACTAGGCTGGAAAGGACTGTACAAGAACCATACAATTTTGGTTTTTGTCTCTGACACCTCATTAACCTGGTGAAAGACTTTGCAAACTGAAGGGTGAATTTTGGAAATGATAAAACCTTGGATCTGTAAGGGGCCCAAGGGCGGCCAACAGCACAAGATGTGTGGATCCTTTATTGCAGGAAATCTGTGAAGGCAAAGGAGAGAGAAGCAGAAATGTGTGAGCCTCTCCCAAGTTGTGAGGGGTTTCTGTGTGATGGGGTTGAAAGGACAAAGACCCTGAATGGGGCAAAGTAGGAGGGAACCCTCCCTTGAGATCCAGTGGTTTGACTGCCGCTGAGTGTAGCTTGGTGGCTGTACCACCAGCTTACTCTCCAAGAGGCCAGTTCACAGGAACACTGTTTTGATTCCCCAGTTTCTAAGGCTCAAGCCTGAAGGAAAATGAATCTCAAGTCATTTTATGATGGGAAATGTCTCTGCTTTCAAGCTCCTATGGTCTTGGAATGATTCACGAAAAAATCAGTAGTGACAATCTTAACAGGGACTGCTGGACTGCCTCAGCTTAGGCTGAGAATTGAAATACCTTATATATGTACATGAGGAAAGCTGGGGCTGAAAAAAATAACCAGTAATATACATCTTGTCAGCTTCTAAGGACAGACACACGTGTATTCTTTCCTCTAAACGTACCTCCCCTCCTGCAGCCTTTTTCCTAGAAACCAATGCCACCATTCACCCAGCTTCCCATCCTGGAGGAAATCCTTACCCCCTTGCACTCAAGGTAACTCACCAAGTTCTATTGATGTTTACCTCCTAAAATATCTCATAAATCCAACCCCCTCCTCTTCATTCTGCTACCACTCTTTGAAGCTGGCCTTCCTGCCTCTAGTTCCCAGCTACCTGGGATAAATAACCCATCCTTCACATCAGAATGATGATTCAAAAACGAAAATCCAATACTGTCACTTTCCTACTTCCCTCCTAGAGCCTTCTGGATAAATGAGAAACCTTCATTTGGGGGCAATCAGGCCTCTGCAATGTGGTCCTTGCTTCTTCCTCCCACCTCACCCCATACATGGTTACATCAATCACTCAGCTCCATCTTCTCTTTTTAAATCTCTACACAAGCAACCCTCCCTGGAATGCTCTCCCCTACTTCTCTGCTCAGCTAACTCCTACTTTTTGAAGACCTAGATCAGAGGTCATTTCTTCTACCTCACCCTGGCCAGAGCCGAGTGTTTCTCTCCTCGCCTCAGATTCTTTGAGAAGCCACATGCCTGGAGACTTTCTCTTTCTTTCATTTTATGCAGTGATGGGCCCGGGATTGGTACACCTAATGCCACCCCTGGCCCCCATCCTGCCCGCCTCGGCTGGGTGCTCTGCCTGAAAGCTTGCTCCAGCACAGGAGCCAGGCTAACATGGACTCTAAGACCGAGGATCTTTGCGAAAGCACACTCAGGAGTGCACCTGGTTCTTGCTGTCCTAGACTAGAACCCAGTGTTCATCACTGACCTTTGTTTTGTTGCAGTGCAACTGAAACTGAGGGCAAAGAAATATGATAAATAGTTGCTTCCAGGACCCCCTGGTTTGAAAGACACAGGGCATCTCTGTAACATCCCCAGCAGGGTTACTTTCAATCCGTGATTCATCCAGGTATTGGTTTATTGGCATTCTTTTTCTGTCACTTAAAAATAAGTCACTCTTCCAAAAATAGTAAATAAACACAAATAAAAAAAGAGCAATAATTTCTATTAGTCTCTAGCAAAGTGCAGGAACAGGAAATAGGACAGGTCTTTATGTTTGTTATATGTGCCTTGGGATTCAGTTTCCTAAAATTAAGGCCAAAACAAAGTTCACAGTCTCCTCTGAGGATATATGTGGATAGTCAGGTAAGGTCATTCGCTTGCCAGACAACATTTGGTGCTATCGAGACAGCCACTTAAAGAACCGCAGTGGATTAAGGAAAGCGTTCAGAAAAGAAAGGCATCTGACAGTGCAAGGACAACTGAGGAATTAACTTTTCAGGAGGAGTCACCTCCAGCCTGGGGAAAAAGCAAGCAAAGGAAAGAGAATCAGAAAGACAGTAAGAATGAAGTAGCCCCATCTCCTCTCTTGGTTATTGATGCGTTTTCCTGAAGCACTATCTACAACGGCCAAATGGATCATTATTCTTCTGAAGATAAGCAAATCTCAGTGATTCAAACTAGTAAAATCATAAGAAATCACATTAATTAAATACTTGGAAAAAAGCTGAACTCGGAGAAACAAAGTAGAGTGACAGTGACCAGAGGCTGGGGAATGGAAGAAATGGGGAGATGCTGGTCAAAGGGGACAGATATGCAGTTATGAGATTAACAAATTTTAGGGATTTAATATACAGTATGGAGCTATAGCTAGTAATACTGTAGTATATATACTTAAAAGTCATTAAGAGAGTAAATCCTAAATGTTCTCACCACAAAAAAGAAATGGCAATTATGTAAAGGATGGAAGTATTAACTAAACCATGGTGGTCATCATTTTGCACCACATAAGTGTTTCAAGTCAACATGTTATGTACCTTAAATTTACAGTGTTTTATGGAAATTATATCTCAATAAAGCTGAAAAAATAATAAATAAAACATAAATAAACAAAAAGTGCAATAAGCTTTGTAGAGCATAGAGTAGTCTTTTAAATATAAATTGTCATCATGATTATGTCTTAGTTAAAATTAAAAATAAATTTAAATTCTTGTGTTCCAAAGCACGGTGGTAGGGAACACACTGAAAAACACCAGCTATAGAACCCATCATTTCATTTTCATTCATTCATTTTTTTCTACAAATATTTATGAAGCAACCATATGTAGGCACTACATCAATAAAAATAACCAACAACTATCTCGGGGTTAAACAAATGGAGCCACGCTGCCTGAGTTTAGTCCCCGACCATCCCATGTAGTTTAACTGTGGGACTTGGACAAGTTCTTGAATCTCTATATAACTCAAAAGTCCTCATATGTAAAATGTGGATAATGAAGTACCTTGACTTCATAGGATTGTTGTAAAGACTAAATAAGTTTGTAAATGTAGAGTACTTATCCTTATATTTGCATATATACGATGCCTGCCAGACCACATAACAGTAACAACAAAACTCCACAAAACTACAGCCAATCTTTATGAGGCATTTACTACCTTCCATGGACTAGGTATAGTACACATTTAATAAATGTTAGCCATTGTTTTTATTACTATTACTTGGATCCTTTAGTTTTATATTTTAATGAAAAATCAGAAATATTCTGATTTCCTTTAGTTGTCATCACTATTGCTGGGTTGATAGCTTTGGCTAGAGTTTCCACCATACTTCCAATATGAAATTAGAGAAACTATACCCAAATACACTAGAGGTCTAACATAATAGTCACCTGACCATATCTTAGTTTAGAACATAAGCCTAAAAGGCCAGATAGTAGTTTTAAGAATATATTTTCTACCCACCATATAGCATATTCTACAAGCCTAATAAAAAATGACTACACCCAAGGTCAAGGAGAGAACCTGTCTTTTTGGACCTTATTTGACAAAGCAAAGCAAGAAGATGGGCCTATGTCAGAACAGTGGTTCAGAAAAAAAGTAGTAATGTTAGTAAGCGTTCTAAGTTAGTCAGACATAAGGTTATGTCCAGAAAATCCAACTAAAGCAAGGAGAATGAAGGCAGTTCTTAGTCCAGGTATGCTAGAAGGAAGGTATCATCAGTAAGGTGGTTCAAGAGCAACAATAGGAAAAGATTCAGTCAGAAGATGAGAAATTCCAGCCATGGGTAACCAGTGCAAGAATCAAGTTTGTCTAGGGACATTTGATGGTTCCCCCATCTTATTTTCACTGGCCAGGAACTATGAGGGTCTCACAATTTGTAGGCACTCAAATACTAGTTGTCTGACTGATGCTGGTCTTACTCTGTGGACCAATGCCTGGAGATACGCCTGGGATATCATGCTTACATTTGCATGTCTCTTACTCTTATGAGATTTTAAGTACCCTAAAAGCATCAACTGCTTCCCCAACTTGACATTCACAGAAAGACTTTCATAATATGGATATTCAATAAACATTTTCCAAATGAATGAATAACTACCATGAACAAATCAGCAGACACCAAAGGAGTCTGATCCTAAGCCAGCTGCCTTCTGAGAGAAATGTTCCTTACATCCTCCCTATCCAGAGCAAAATGGTTTCAGGGTGTGGAGACATCTGCTGGTGTTGTCTGCCAAGAAACTGCAGTGCTACCTTCCAAGAAGAGCAAATCAATTTTCCTTTGGGGAACTACCCCACCCCATCCTATCCTGGCTAAGGGTAGGGCTAAGAACTTAGCGGATCCTCTTTCTCTCCCTGGAATTTGAACCTTAAGCAGAACTTTAAGGACAGAAAAATGGCTGGAGCTACTTCATCCCAACAGTGCCTAAAGAGGTCGTCCGTTAGTTCATGTTGCTTTGATTGCCATAGTTGTCTTGGTTTCTGTCCTGAGACCTGGTAACGTAGTTTCTTTCTTTGAGTCAGTGAGCATCCCTCCATTTTTTAACAAAGTCCTTCTGTACCTAGGTTAGCAAGAGTCCATTCCAGTAGCTATAAACTGGGAATCCAACTGATGTGCTATGAAATTCCTGCTCTAGAACAGTGGTTTTCAACCTCAGCACCACAACAGAATCACTGGGGAGCTTTTCAAGTCCAGCACCAAGGTCATACCCCAAGCCAATTAAATGAGACTCCATGAGGGTGTGACCAATACCTGTTAAAGTGCCCTGAGTGACTCTACTGTGCAGCCAAGGCTGGGTATCACAGCTCTAGAATTAAAACAAATACGCCCACCTGCCTACTCTAAGAAAATCAGGGTGTAAGGAATATTTTATAAGTGGCATGTTTTTAAAGACAGAATTTAACCCTAGAGAACTAAGTTCCCACTTGGAGTTTGGTTTTTTTCCCCAAAAAATTAAAGAACTAAGAGAGTTTTCATCTTTAATTGCTATTTTTTTACCACCAAGTAATCTAAAGAACTTTACAACTGTAAACACTTTCTAATTTTATTAACAACACAAGTAAATCACAGTGTCAGGGAAGAAAAGATCCCTGTTGGCTTGTATTTAAAATAGATGGTGATAATCTATTCCAAGCTGGGAAAAATTTCCACCTAAGGAACCCTAGAATTGTGTGGAAACTGAGGCCGTATTTGGTGATACCTGTTGACTAGACAGTGATCGTTAGAGGGGAGAAAACGGATGCCTTTTTGCCTCCTCCACTCCTTCTGTCTTGTGAGTGACCATTTTCTTTTAAAGTTGTATGAAATGTAATGAGGAAAAATCTAGCTAAGGAACAAAGCAATTAAATTCCACAGAAGACAACACATGTGTCTACAACAAGAGAGAAAGGTATGTTGAAATATTTGACATTCAGTTTCCTAAAGGAGGAGTTGCCTTTTCACAAGAATGGTTTTGATAGAGAGACCAAGACAATATAGTGGGGGACATTCTAGAAGAAATCCCAGCTGTGTGCACCCTGCACAGGAAATCAGTCACACTAGAAATGGAGAGAAGGTGCCTCAATGGTGGTGCCTCCCAACGGCTGCCCTGGCTGCCGCACCGCTCTCTCGACCGTGACTCATCCTCAGGGCACACAGACTTGAGGCACACACAAGCTCTCCTGAGCTCTGCCAGGGCTCACAGAGTCATGCTGGGGCCTAGAGGATCGGCTCTGCTTCCCAAAGCCCAATGTCCCTAGAAATCAACTGGGTCCATCCTCTATCTACCAGCTACACATGGTGACTTCTTTCTATTTTTGTTTTTAACTCTGGTGAGACTGAGTCAGTGGAGAATAGATGTTTGTATGGTGAACTACTTGCGTAGGTTTAACAACAACAGGGCTTAGACACTTTATGGAATGTACTGTCATTGAATACAGAAAGGAAAAGAATGGGGCTCAGGTCATAAGGAACATGTAAAAGGGGAATACTGATGCATCTTGCACATATCCAGGATGTCCTTTTTATTTTTACTTCATCCCACTATAAACTCAAGTATCATGTGAAAATATATTTTAAAACATTTAAAAAACAGTCAAATACCTTTAAATTAGGTGGAACTCCTTTGTTGTCACCTTTTATTTCCATTTGATAAATGTATCAGGAAATAATTCCTGAAAATAGGCCAATCACTAGTAAACAATTTAGACACATGTTTTCCCATAGGTCAAATATTTTTGTTACAAACGTGAGTTGAATTCAAAAGATATTTAATTGAGATACTAGGGTGTGCTAAGCACATATAGTCAAAAAACAAAATTCACACCTTTGTGATTATAATACAATAAACAAGCTCTTGTGCTGTGCTGTCAATTCATTTTGTCATCACTCAAAGTTATTTTTAAGCAACCAATTGGCACAATCTTAGGCAAGACATCGTCATCCCAAACCAAGACAGTGATACTAATTCACTCTATATTGCAGAGGGGCTAAGAATGGCTCACTGTGACAGCAGAAACAGCAGGAATCGGTCCCTGTGCATTACTGATTGACCACAGGGCAACACAACTCATAAAAACAGAGGAAATACAGGACAATGGGAAGAGAGGTGGACTTGCAGTGTGAATACCCACATTGGAATCCTGGCCTCTCAAGATGCAAACTGAGACACCACACAGTGGTCACCGTAAGATGAGGGTGATAATTACAGCTGCCTCCCCAACTGTTAATGAGAAACAAACCAATAACAGAGGTTCAAACACTACCCACAGTGGCCTGTACTCAAATTTTTGCTGAACCTGACCCTCACTTCCACTAGCATCAAGCCATGAACATCTCAATTTGCTGCCATGAATGCCTTTTTACTTTATTATAAATGAGCATTGATTACCTGTGATCATTACCTTCTTCTTTACACTTCTTATATTTCCGTTTTTCTACAGTGATCATGTGTACATTTGATAACCATGTTTTATGAATAAAAAGATGTGGGTGCATTTTAGAGGTTGGCATTCAGCTGAAGGCACTGAATTTAGTGAATACATGAGTTAAGAGTATTTTGATATTAGTGTGAACTGACCAAAGGACAGAATGTCAGCAAATCAGAACACTAAAATTATTAAGGTGAGAAGCATACTCCATTCTTATTATTTTTGTATGCTTTTAAACATAAGGAAAAATTTCCTTAGCATGTTCATGGTGTTCTTATATAGTTAAAATATTCATTTATTGTCTATTTATAATAATAGCCATTAATTGAGCACTTATTATCTCTTAGATGTTTTGAAAATAATCAGACCAACACTATCAGAAATGTACTTTTATCCCCATTTTTATCTATAGGAAAATTCAAACAGTAATTCACCCAAGGTTGTGGCCAGTAAATAGCTGTTTACCATTAACCCATTCTATTCTCTTCCATTGTATCTTTCTGTACTATGGAAGCTAGAGAGTTAGTTTTCAGCCTCTCTTGTGGCTCTGGCTTTATATACAACCTAGGTTTGACAAGTAGATATACCCATGCAAGACAAGGAAGGTGGATGTGAGCATCAAGCAGAGAGATAGGATTCTCTGGCAAGCACAGGGCAAAGCCTTTGGTTCTTTGAGGGCAGTGGTTGAGGAGGTTATGTGTTCAATTCGTAAGAATGATAAGCAGCAAGCAGAGTTGGTAGTGGAGTCTTCTCTAAAGAAGCACCTTGTAATCTTTTAACGTTTCTGCTGGCTGCATTATTTCTGGCTGCATAGCAAGCAAACTCATTTGCCAGGCCTGGAAAGTGTGCAAATTTCCCAATACCCTGTAATAAAGCTATTTCAGTTAAACAACCTAGAGTGACTTCTGTTGTCTATAACTAATGGACTGAGGCTGAACCAATGAATCTTTTAGACTCCATGCTTTACCTACCATGTCTATGCTTTTCCCAGTATTAGAAACTATCTTTTTTATAGAATTGGCAAGAAAGAAAAGAACAAACAAATCTGGATCCAGGCTTTCTAAAACCAAACCAATGACTTTAAGGCAACATAGCTGTGACTGAAAAGGGTGTAGAGAACCAAAGAAGTTAAACAGAAGAACTTCCTTAAGGCAAGAACTCTAGAAAGGATTAAATCAACAGAGATCTGAAAAAGCAGCAGAAAATAGAACCCAGTGGAAAGCTTCAATTAGCATGAGAGAGAAGTTTAAAAGTATCTGGGCACACATTCCAGAAGAGTTCAGGGGTAACAGTGCTGTGAACAAAACACAGCAATTTGGACTGGACCTGATCACAGAAATTATACTGGGAATCCCATTTACTGGTTCAAAGATTTCAGGCTAAAAAACATACAGTTTAGGCAGAGGTTAACAAACTATGGTGCACAAACAAAATCCTTTCTACTGGCTTTTTTTAAAAATAAAGTTTTATTAGAACACAACCGCACTCATTGGTTTACACACTGCCTATGGCTGCCTTCACACCATAACGTGGAGTAGTTGCTGTAGAGACTGTATAGTCCACAAATCCTAAAATACGTACTATCTGGCCCTTTACAAAACAATGTGATGACCACTGATCTAGGAGGTTATAAGGGAAAGGCATTTGGAATTGGTGAGTCAGTTTTATATATCTGTCAACAGAAGAGGGAACTATGTAGCCAGAAAAGAGAACCAAGGTTGCTGCCTGAAGGGAAGAAAACTTTTTTTTTTAAGATTTATGTGAGGGGGTGGGCACGAGCGTGAGCAGGGAGAGGCAGAGGGGCAGGGAGAAGGAGAAAGAATCTGAAGCAGACTCTGCACTGAACATGGAGCCTGATGAGGCTCTTGATGAGGGGTTTGATCTCAAGACCGTGAGATCATGGGGCTCGATCTCAAGACCCTGAGATCATGATCTCAGCTGAAATCAAGGGTCGGATGCTTAACTGATTGAGCCACCCAGGCGCCCCCCTGAAAGGAAGTAAACTTGTAACTCCTCTGGGGGACGCAGTCTGCAAGAGGATTTAGTCTGCATGTGTCCTTGCATGTGTGTGGGCTGGGGATGAGGAACAGCACAGGTGCTCAAGTGAGGAAATGTAGAGGTTGAAAGAGATGAAAGTGTAGCCAGAGGATGTCGATGATAAATCCAGAGAGAGAATACACACAGAGGTAGAAAGCTTAGATGCTCAGGCTCAAGCTCTAGAGGTATTTAAGGGAGAAAGAGAAGGTAAAGAGGACTTGTCAGAGAAATAACAGGCAGCCCATTTGAGGCCACTCCTCAGAGGCCCTGTCATTATGGGCGCCTTCTCCGTGTGATCCTATTACATCCCAGGCGCTGCGCGGGGTCCTTGGAGGGCCTGCAGACTAGTGAAGGATAAAGGAGCAGCTCATGGTACCAGAAGCAGTGCAGTGGTTAAGCAGCCGCCTTGGAATCTGACCGTCGAGGGGGCCTTCAGCAATCTTCGTAGAGAGAGGTGAGCTTTGCGTAGCGCTGTGTAATTTGGAGGAGTAAGTGCTATCCTGAAAGGGGTCTCTGGGAATTTCACATATTGAGATGGAGTCGTGCTCCAGAAGGGATTAAGATGAAAGGAAGGAGAGGAAATGGTAGCCGGAAGGCATAAATGGGTCTCATGTCGCTTTCTGAAAGATGGGTGCTGTAGCCAAAAACACTTTGCATCACACGGAGATGCTGGGGCGACCGTAGCAGCATTCTTGTAACAGGACTCGACCTGTGGCTGAGCAGCATCCATTCTCTCCAGCTACCAGGAGGTTCTGCTTAGCTGTGTTTTGGAAAAACAGAAAGGAATGCCAAGTCTACTGAAAACCACTGTGAATGCCACCTACATGGTGCCCGTGGCTACTTTCTGCAAGGGTAATGAGACAATGACCAGAATAAAAATCCTCTGTGGCCACTCTCAGCAACAAACGGCAATGTGATTAAGCACAGAAGAAAAAGTGGGAGCCCTTCCTGAGTGGAAAGAGGACAACAAAGGACAGTTATTAAATGAATCAACCAACTTGGGCCCACAGGACAACCTGTTGCTGGAACTGCGTGAGCTCTCATCAGACACTCGGTGTGGTATTATATAAGCTGGAGAAGCAAAAAGAACCCTGTAAGCCCCAAACTTAGAGGACTCTGGAAGAAAGTTGAGATATCTTTATCTTCTGGCCATGCTTTTGTCACCCCTGAAGACCTGCAACTCAAACCTGGAAAGTGATTTCGATTTTTTGGGTCCCTTTTTCCACCTATAAAAATGGGGATGATAAATATTGTGATTTACTCCTCAAGGAGTTCGGGCTACTGCTATCAAAATGTTACTCTTGTGGAAACTCAACACACAGATGCTGAGTTTTAGCAATTCTCTCTGTCTCTAAGGAGCACTTTGGGAACCACAGAGAAGCAAGACTTAGATGCTCACTGCGTCTAACAGGAAAGGCACAGGAAGTCTGGTTTCTGCAAGATCCTGCAGAGTGGCATCTCTGTCGACTTCGTTACTCCACGTAGCACTTCCTAATAAAGCAAGGTGTGTGTGGGGAAGGCTGGTGGCTGGCGGGGGAAGTAATACTTAGAGGATACTGGCTAAGAGCATGGATTCTAGAGCCAGACCACCTAGATCAGAATCCCAGCTCCTTCACTGTCTACTGGGTGACTTTATAAATCTATCACCTCTCTGACCTTCAGCTTCCTCACTTGTATAGATAATAACTGTACATACTTCAGGAGGTGATAGTAAAGACTAAAACAGAGAATAAAGGTAAAGTACTTAGCACAGTACCTGAAACATGAGATGCAACCTAAAATGTTAGCCACTAAAATTATTATAGTTTGATATTAATGAAGGCTCAAGCAACGTACCATGGGAGGGAAATTACAGAAGTACTGGCCTCACCTGAAATCAGAAAGTCGAGGAAAATATTTCTGGAAAAATGCCCAAACTATCTCACAACTATCAATTGCTTATTACTGCCATGAGGCAGGTATGCTACTGATAACTGAAGCCCACAGACCATTGCTTAATGCCATTTCACCTGACATTTCCAGCTTCTCCCCTATATTCCAACAAGCCTTGTGGGAAATACAAATATGCAGCCCTATGCTTCTCCCTTTGTTTCTAATCTTCTTAGGGCCAAGAAGCAAAATGAAGAGGGGAAACAAAAAATACTAATGGTCTGAGCAGTAGTATATCTATACCCAGGGGTGGGGGGTTAGATGAAAAGGTCCTCCACCCATGGAAACATCTGGGATTGAATCACCTGGGATAGGAAGCCTGGGACCCAGAAAGAGCTGTAAGGAAAGAGGGGTTCAGAAAGAACATGTCAAGGACAGTGTCAAGTTTTCTGAGCATCAAGAACCAGCTTTGGCTTGAGGACCAAAGCTCATTAGCCATTGGAGGTCCAAAGATTATATGAGGTCTTATAACGGAATCACCAAACTCACTGAGTAAGAGAAGAAAGGAACACACTGGCAAAGATCATCCTCACAACATATCTCAGCCCAGAAATGAACGTAAGGAACTCTGTTCCAAGCAAGGGATCCAACTCCCCTTTGGCTCCAAAATGCTACCAAGAAATAAACCAGTAAAGAAACAGAAGCCCCAGCTTATGTTGTTTAGCAACACCTCCCAAGTACTATTCAAACACAGCCTTTGTTTTCTGTTGCAGTTATTTGACAAAGTTCAATATCATTTTCAAGACAATGAAAAAATAAAAATATTAGAAACTCTCCAAAAATGAAATTATATGGTCCACTCTCTAGATTTAGCAAACATCTTTCTTCCTACCATGTTGTCCTTTGCTAAAATCTAATACTAATGTGGGGTTAATGTGACAGCCCTGAGTACACAGATGAAGTTATAAAGGAAATAAGCTTTTATTACTTTTCCAAAGACAAGCAATAACTTAGAATAACAGAATGATGTTAAACTTTCTACTGCTTTCCACCCTCAAATTCTTTCGTTCTCCATATCAGAGGGAAATTTCTTAAAAAAAAATTAAAACTCCATTTATGAGTTTACAATAGAGCCATAAGTAAGAATAATCGCATATTTTTGTAACAACATCTTCTAGAGGCAGGGAAAACTGTCTTTGAAATTAGCCCCAAATTTAACTCGGTTTCTTATTTTCAAGTATACTAGGCTAACTGGTGCTATATTGTTACACAGGACTTCTCCCTTTCACCCATTCCCCATAGCCAGTTAACCACCAAATTCTTTTTTTTTTTTTAACCTCCTGAATATCTCTCAAATTTGTCACTTCCTTTCAGTACTCCTCATATTTCAGATGCTGTCAATCTTCTCAAATGCATCCTCCTAGCCTACTGGACTGGGATCCTTGTAAGCTGCCTATCTAATTTCCTCCCTTCCCTGCTTAAAAAAGTCAATAACTTCCCATCACTTACAGAATCATGTCTCCACTCTTTGGCATGCCCCACTTATATGTCCATCTACTCTCTCCTCCATCCCCCCACCTTTCTCCTCCTTCCCTACTTCCCATTCTCGCACACACGAGCACACACACACACACACACACACACACACTGCTAGCATGGCCACCACCCCACCACCACCATTTAACTCCTACAGTTCTAGAAAGCCTGTGGTTCTCTAATCCTCCCGTGCTATTGTAAACTCGCTTTTCACATTCTGCGTCCCAATTACAGTTCCTTCTTGCTTATTACATTTAACAGTTATAGAGCTCTTATCATGCCAGGTCTTATTCCATGAGCTTTGTGAGTATTAACTCATTCAATCATTACAACCCTGTGAGACAGATACTATTATTCTCCTCATTTTATAGATAATGAAACCCTGACACAGATCAGTTAGGAAACTTGCCCAAAGACACACAGCAAGTAAATTGGTGGTGGGAGGAAAGAGGCAAGATCCAAACCCAAGCAGTCCAGCTCCATGTCCACGCCCCTCACCACACATGCACTGCCTCCTTCTGCTTCTTTAGTTCCTTGCTCTGTATCAACTTCTCTGCAAAGCCCCCTCTGACTACCAACCACAACTGTATATCAACCCCTCTTAATGGGTCTCATGAAGAGTCTTATTATATGATAACTATCACAACTTTTCTTCTCATTTTCGACCATAAGTTGCTAGAAGGCAGATGCTATCATTCATCATGGTATCTCAGCACAGGTGCTCAATACCTGTTTGACGAATGACCCAATAAGGATGACAGATAGCCTTATTACATGTTCCATAGTTGGTATAAGGAGAAATTCAAAGAAAGTGGAAGCTAACAATTATATGGTTCTTTCAACATTTCACGTTTCCAGCTAACATTCTACCAAAGCCATATATTTCGGGAAACACTTGCATGCTTGCCTCTACCCCCATTCTCAGTTACATAGATCAGCGCAGTCTGATAGGATGGTCTCAGATCCTAGATATGCTCTATATCTGCACCATCCCACATGTTGAGCACTTGGCGAGAGAGACTGAGAAACTAAATTTTTTATTTTACTTTATTTTAAATTTAAATAATCACATGTAGCTGGTAGCTAACATATTGTATAGTGCATGTCTGGATCATTTGCAAATCATCAAGTGGCAGAGAACAGAGCAGTGAGAGAAACAGAAAGTGGGAAGCAGTTAGAAATATGCAAAGAACACATGGTGCTGGGATAGGGAACCTGCCTGGTGTGACCGGGACTGTGGAGTTTCCTGGGACTTTCAAGGCCAAAAATGGGATAGTCCCAGGCAAACTAGAACCACTGGTCAACCTACTCAGTGCCTAGAAGGAACTAAAAGTAGATTCCATGCAGGAACTCAAGAAACTGAAGCAGGAAATGGAGCAGGAAAAACACTGAGTTTGGGACAAGGTGAAGAGAAAAACATATGGTGGGCTGGAAGAAGTCATTGTCTTGGAAGCCATTCCCTCTTCAGATTTCCATGTATCTACATATCCTAACACCCGGGTTCTAGCACAGAGATCTCAAACAAATGTATACCTGCTCTTTTTCAAATTCATGTGCTTTATTTTACTCATCTGTCTCTTACTGGGGAAATCAAGACGGCAGCTATTCAACTGTCTTTGATCTGTCATTTACATTTCCATTCTCATCCCATAATCTGTTAATCTTTCCAGCATCTCAGTGCAAGGCTGAATTAAATTCCCACATTGAATCCCAACATGAAAGGCATTTCTTTGTGAAGCAGCTCAATATGATGTTCTTCTAAATGACATTTAAAATATTCGGCTCAGTAATGGGATGATAAAGAAGGGCACCCGGTGTTAGTACACACCGGTAAAAAGAACATTTTTTTATTAGTCAGAAACCAAAAAGATAGAACAAGATAATTAAAAAAGAAAAAGTTTATTCCTGCTAGACTGCCACAAGAGTATTATGACTCAAAATGTAATAGTCACTGAATTCCTGCAGGAATCTAACTTCTTAAAAAGACATCAGACATCAAAGTCTGAGTCATGCCACATTAACCACCAATGGCCAAAGAAAAGTTTGAATGCCACTGGAAAAGTTAAATATTAGACTTTCCCTGAAACATTTAAACTCAGAGAAGTAGGTATTGCAGTTGTCATACCAACTTGTGTGCATTCTTCATAGGTTTCCAGACCGATCTTTGCACCCCCCTTCTGTTGCTATGGTGACCCAAATAAATTCTCTCCCGAGATTCATTTCTTTCAGATGCCAATGCATCAGGTCAAGCAGGCAGGCAGTCTAGCAAATAACGCACTGGCCCTAAACATTCTCACACTCTGGGCAGCCACAAAGAGCTTTCCTCTACACATCGCACCCTATTTCAACATTTTCAAAACTATAATTCCATTACATTGAGAAAAAAAATTATTCCAAGCTTTGGTACTTCTTTTATTTGTCTAACTAACACGATGAATCCCTGCACAAGGCAAAGCGTAAGAACCTGAACATCAGAAATTCTCCTAACATCCACTTTATCACTCTTATGTTCACCAATAAGACCCGAATGATGGTTCTCAGTAAAATAAAGATAAATGCCAGGACTTTCACCATCTGACCTCCATATAGTACCAGCAGATATGGTATTTAGTACTTAGAATCAGGGACTGGGGAGATTGAGATATTACCCCCTAAAAATTCATGAAAGAAGGCATCTGGTTCATAGAAAATACGCAGACATAATTCTAGGGAAGAAAGCCTTAAAGCCTTTTTGTCATTAGAGATGTTACAGTTTAAAGCCTCTAGTGTTTGAGCATCCTCACTCCCCGCACGTGTTAAATATGTATTGCATACAGTGCAAATATTTCTCAAGATAGAGCAGCCTACCAAGAAGCATTTCACAGTGACAGTATATATGTAACAGGAAGCAAAGAGATGCTACCTACATTCTCTAAAAACCTAAGTCTGTTAATTTTACCCAAAGATGTACATTCTGACCCCAAAACTAATACAAGGCACATAATAAGAAAGGCAGAGATAAGGGTTGGGCATTCTACTCTAGGGCTGCTAATACATTATTAACACTTTCCCTCTGCCCCTTACTAAGGCCTCACCACAACCCTATGAAAGTTGTTACCCCCACTTTGGGGACAGAGGGATAAATTAACTTGTCAAAAGTCACACAGCCAAGAACCTGTATAGAAGTTTAAATCTTTGCTCAAGTGCCTGGGCTTGTTACCCTCATGCTGTACTGTCCCTGAGGGTCCCCAGTGCACTTGGATGAATCAGACCTTGACTAGAGACCTTCTACCTTCAAATGCCTCCAGATCACTATCTATCCTCCACCTCTAAACATACATGTGCTCACTCACTCTTTCTCTTCGCCCCTTCTGTCTCTCTCCTTTTCCCAGTGGTCCGAGACCAGAGTATCATTGCCCCACTGTTTCCTGGGGAGCTTAGCACTGCTAGAATAGGGCATTACTCCTCTACCAACTTTGCATTCCAGGGCAAAAAGGAAACTCTCAGGAGCCAGAGACTACAGGCCAGAGGAAGCTTTCACTGAGCCAGAGGTTACCACTGTCTTGGAAGACAGAGGTGGGAGGAGACCAGGAAGATAAAAAGCAAGCACGTACTTTCCATTTCTATGTCATGGTTTTCCCCCCAAGCAGAAAAAAAAAAGGGGGATTGGCTGCCCCCACACTTGTACACCAAGACTCTTGCCAGACTATGAGGAACGGATGATTCAACCAGAGGGCTGGATACACCAGAACGGAAAGCTTTGAACAAATAACAAGTGCAATGAGGCTAGAGATACAAAGTGAAAGAATGGGATGAACAGGAGAGAGGGAGCAGGCCAATACATAACTGGGCCCTTTTGTGCCCACCCCACACAGACTCTGAGCCCCCGCAGTGAACTCGCCAGGGCCTGCTGGCCCCTCCTGCTCAGCCAGCTCCTTAGCACTTGCCTCTCTCCTTCTTCTCCACTACAGGTTTAAACCGACGTTGGTATTTTGAGGGTCAGCATGGGTATTTTTCAGTGACTTCTGAATACTATTAACCTTTTCTTATAAACCAGTGTCTTTCTCTTATTAGGAACTTAAAACTATATATGCTGGAGATTCTTTGGTCTTGAAATGCCAGTTGGATTTCTTAATGGCCATCCAGGCAAACGGGACTAACATGAAGAAATCTGCCTTAAAGGAAGCTAAATTTGGAGGGGCATACATCTACTCTATATATCAAGGGATACCTGTTTTTGACATCAGACATCAAAGGAATTATGAACATTCATACTCCTCTCCAAAGGACAGCTAGGAATCTTATAAGCAAAGTCCTAGCATGACTCACTTGTTAGTGTTTGCTGCCCGGGGCACAAAATGTCTCATCAACAAGGCTTGGGGTTTTGGATAACTGCCTCTTAAGTGGATTCAGCTCTTAACCTGGATTGCATATTTTCCTCCTTCATTACATATGATTTAATTTCTCAAGAATTAAATTATTTTTAAAGTTCTTCTAAATTAAATGAAGAGTAAATAAAAAGATCTCTGACAAAAAAAACCTGAGTAATTTTATTAGGAATATGATAAATGTGATAGGTTGCAGTAGCCTGAAAATCCCATTATATGCAATTAAGGAGCTACATTAATGTAATTGTAGACTTCCTAGCATTTTAGCCCAGCACATACAGTATTTACAGATAATTGCATAGTAAGGGGGAAAATGCAAGCTGTGAGTCTAGCATGCACGTGACTTATGTTGTCAAATTAAAACCTGGTTGGGTTTCTCCTTGAGTTATTATCTCTAAAAAGCTTAATTTTTATCTTTTCAAGATGGGAAAATGCACAGGCATGCAAATGAATTGTTTCCTGTTAAAAACCATACAAAGTGCCGTGAAATTACAGGCACTATTATAATAAAGTAATAGTCATTTGGATAATACTATCTCCAAATTTGTAACTCTTTGACTAGAACTTCACCAAACAAAGAATTCTAAGGCAAATTAATATAGTAAACAGTATGCAAGGATAGGTAACTTACTTTTATGCTTATGAGACCTCCTATGTGCCCATTGTTGGCATAAAAATGATGCTAAAGTTACAAAAGAGCTAATGAGTGACAGGAAAATACTACAGAAAAAGTGCTCACCTAGGCTGGAAGAAATCAGAGTTCCTATTTTACTTTGTTGGCAATAAATTACATAATCCTGAAAAAAATTAAACACTCTACATCTCAGTTTCTTCAATTATAAAACTCAATGGTTGAAATAGATAAGCCACAAAAGTCTCCTCAGTCTAAAAATTAAGATGTTATCTAACTGTTGAAGCAGGTCCCGGTAAGATGAATACTCTCCAGCTATCAGGTTGAATTATTAATCTCGATTTGAAAACAGTGCTACATGTATTTTTAAAGAGCTAAACTTTTCATTAATTTAAGTTCACCTACCTTCAGATATAATAGGGGAGTAACATGAACCAGACACTTCTGAGGAGTCAGGAACTGTAATACCCACTTCCATGTATACTGCGTACCCTCTGTGGGGAAAGAAAAGTACAAAATTTAGTTTGTGCAGTGCTAATTTTACATTAAAAGAGGTTATAATCATTGTAAACTCATTTAACTTAAATATGTGCCTAAGACCATGGTAATGATCACAGCGGTCATCATCCTAAAGCTTCTGTCGAGTACTGGGTATAGCACTGAGTGCGATGGGCCCTTAATCCTCCAAAACACCTTACACAGAGAAGGTACGATGGTCATCTCCATTCTACAGATGCACAAAGTAAGCCTTGGAGAGGCTGGGCAACTTGCCGGAGGCCACCCAGCCAGCATACGCAGGAGCCAGGACTTGAACTCAGGTCAGACACTAAATCTTAAAGCTATGCACAAACCAGTTTGCACATGGACTCAAGAATGAAGTTATTCCCCTCTTCCCACTGCCCTCTAATCATTAAGGAGGTCAGAGGGAAGTGGATATATAATAAACACCCTCTATCTAATTTCCCCTGCCGAATTCATGAAGAATAAGTAACCCATCCAGCGTCTTCCCCTCTCCTGCTCCTGTATGATAGAAAACAAATATTCTTTCTAAAGGGCTTGGATGGAAGCTATCAACAGGAATGAAATCTCAAATGATAGCTGCCCAGAACCACACAGCAATACATTATCACTCATATAGTTCATGGAACATTCATTCATTTTCTTTAACATCAAGTTTAACTTTGCAGTAGGCGAGCTATGTTATAAAACTGCAAAAAAAAAAAAAAAAAAAAAAAAGTCCGAAAATGTTGATATGATTGTCTATCTAGCGGAAAGGAGACAATTTGCAGTGAAATAATTGGTACATTTTCCCACTGCATTATGTTTCTCAAAACATGTTACTGTGGGAGGAGATTAGCTTCCCCTTTCTTCAGGAAGAAAATGACTTGTCTCCTATACTGAATAGAACTGTCATTCTGAGAGCTGACAAATGCTAACAACCTTTGGAGGTGCAGTGTGCCAGCATCTAAAAAACAAATAAAATAAAATGAAGAATCCAGTAACCAAAGAAAGAAAGGTCATGAAAGAAAATAATAGGGTAGGACCCTTAAACACTAAAAAAAAAGTATTGGAAATCTGCTTAATGCTAGAAATAACAGTCATACACTAAAATGAAAGGAAATAGAAATAAATCATCCTAAATTAAAATCACTTCAATTAGTTTATATTTTTATGTTAGGTTCTGTAGCACCAAATTAATGGATTCTATTCTGTTCTGCTAAAAATATAGTTGCATTAGGAAGACAATTAATAGATCTGGCCACAGATGTTCCAAACAGTAATGATCAGAGCCAGAGTTGGGACCATCAGAGCTGAGGTAGCACTGTTCCATCATGTACTTCCTGCACCCTTGGTCCCATGATCCTGATGGGATTAAAATGAGATCAGTGACAGAGAAAAACCGACATGAGACCGTAAGATGATGCTAGATGGATAAGCGGTCCTGAGAGGCCATTATAACAGAGCTGACTGAGATTCTGGCAGATGATGCAATCAAAAGAAGCTTCCGGTCAATCTTGGTCTCCCTTTTTCCTGTCAGAAAAGCCTCTCAAATAATGACATTTTTATGGCAGCATTTTCTTTTTTCTGTTTGTTATTTCCATCAGATAAAAATCTATAACTGACAAAACTCAGATTTTTGTCTGTCAAGATAAAGTGCTTATATTCTTGTTACCCTAAGTAAATTCTCAAATACTTAATCATCATAAAATCGGGGGATGCTGCTAAAAACCAAAGTGTACCTTAGAGAAGGGATCTTTAAACAATGTTAAGCACTGTTCTGTACTTCATGAACATGTAGATATTAGAGTTGGAAGGGTCTTTAGCAGATATCCCAAAGGTCTGCAAAAGAAATGCAGTTCTTCACAAATAACCCGTAACAGTAATACATGATTATTATCTATAGAGCACTTAATATATGCCATGCACTGCACTAAGTACTTGACATATATGAAGTTATTTGCCCTTCACAGTTCTGTGAAATATACTAGGATCATCTTTACTTTGAAGAAAAAGAAACAGAGGATTAGAGAATCTGAATATTTACTCAAGGTGCCACTGATAAGTGGTCAAGTTTAGATTTGGTAATTTTCTATTGGAAGTTAGTCATTGTGAATTTTACATTGCTGGATGCTGGATACTTTTATATTCTTTTCTTGAGCTGTATTCTGGAATGTTGTAAAGTTACTTGGGAAGAATTTAATTCTTTCAGGTCTTGGTTTTAAGCTTTGCTAGGCAGGACCAGAGCAGTGTTTTAGTGAAGGGCTAAGTATTCTCCACAACTAAGGCAAAATTTTTCAGAATACACTACCCGATGCCCCATGAATTATGAGGTTTTATACTATGGCTGGTGGAAATAGGAACTTGTCCCAGGCTTGTGTGAGTTCCTAGTATTATCTCTCTAAACCTTGCAGGTGGTTCCCTCCCTATCCTTAGTAGTTTCCTCTCCTTAATGAGCTGGTTATCATTCAGCCAAAGACTCCAGAGGGACACTCCAGATTTCTGGAGCTCTCTCTCTATGGCTTTCTTCTCTATAACACTCTATCCTATAAATTCTGGCCCTGGCCTCCTAAGAATCTTAGCTCTGTCATCTCAACTCAGGGGAACTGCCCTAATCTAACTGGGTTCCCCGTGCCTACACCTTAGTCTGGAAACTCTCTAGGCAGTGAGCAAGTGCAATTACCGGACTCACCTTATTTGTTTCCCATATCTCAAGGATCAATGTCCTTCATGACATGATGTCCAATGTCTTAAAAGCTGTCCAACGTCACATATGTTGCCTGACTTTTTTTTTAAAGATTTTATTTATGCATTTGAGAGAGAGCCAGAGAGCAGGAGCGGGGTGAGAGAGCACAAGCAGGGTGAAGGGCAGAGGGAGAAGTAGACTCCCCACTGAGCAGAGAGCCCAATGTGGGGCTAGTTCCCAGGACTCTGGGATCATGACCTGAGCCAAAGGCAGATGCTTACCCAACTGAGCCACCCAGGTGCCCCGTTGCCTGACTTTCTAGTCATTTCAGGAAGGAAGGTAAATCTAGTTCCTTTCACTCCATCTTAGACAGAAGCAGATGTTCTCATGCTCAGATTTGAAGCTAAGCACTCAGTTTTCAAAACCTGAGACCATAAATGCTATCCTAATTTTTATGAAGTAGTTCAGACCAGAGAGGTTAAAGAACTAAAGAACATACCAAAAAAAACCCACCTATATCTCCTTCCTTTTAATACAATTTTTTTCCTAAAATACCATTATTTATACAGTGGTATTAGAAGGAGTAGAAGAAATAGAGTCAGATCTTCTGTGAGTTAAATATTTTCCACTAAGCTCAAATATCAGATTTTCCTCTGAGGGAATGCTTACATCTTCTGGGAGCACTAGTCCTGGAAGATAATCCATAAAATTTTTTTTTTTAAATTGCATGTTTATGTTCCTGCTACGTGGCTCATCCTGTTAAGTGTCCCACTCCTGATTTCAGCTTAGGTCATGATCTCAGGGTTGTGAGATTGAGTCCTGCGGCAGGCTCCACGCTCAGGTGAGAGTCTGCTTGAGATTCTCTCTCTGCCTCTCCCTCTGCCCCTCCCCCCACTCGCATGCTCGCACACGCTCTCTCTCTCTAAAACAAATAAATCTTTTTTAAAAATTGCATGTTTATGCTCATGAATCTTACATAATTATCCATATAGAGTATGAATGAGGTGGGGTTTACTGAAGTCTCTGACAATCAAGGGAAATCTAAGCACTGCAGACCTATATCTCACTTTACCCAACAGATCTGTTCCTTTAAAGAGCTATGCCTAAATCACTATACTGTACACCTGAAACTAATATAACAGTGTATGTTAACTATACTGAAATTAAAATAAAAAACTTAATAAAAATTTAAAAATATGTAGAACATTAAAAAAAGAGTTGTGCTTAAATCAAATTTGGGTAAATTGAATGATTTCAAAAGCAACAGTGAAGCTTACTGTTTAAAACAATAATAATCTCTTTTGTGAATTGAATCAAAGCCCCCATTGTCTTCATGGGAGCCTGCAAAGCCTTGTGATTAAAAGTACAGGTTTAACCCAAAAAACAAATAATCCAGTTAAAAAATGTGCAGAAGACATGAACAGACATTTTTCCAAAGAAGACATACACATGGCTAACAAACACATGAAAGGATGATGCTCAACATCTTTTTATCACCTCACACCAGTCAGAATGGCCAAAATTAACAACACAGGAAACAACAGGTGTTGGCAAGGATGCGGAGAAAGGGGAACCCTCTTACACTGTTGGTGGGGATGCAAACTGGTGCAGCCACTCCAGAAAACAGTATGGAGGTTCTTCAAAAAGTTAAAAATAGAACTACCCTATGACCTAGCAATTGCACTACTAGGTATTTACCCAAAGGATACAAAAGTACTGATTTGAAGGGATACATGCACCCCAATGTTTATAGCAGCATTATCAACAATAGCCAAATTACAGAAAGAGCCCAAATGTCCCTCAACTGATGAATGGATAAAGAAGTGGAATACTACTCAGCCATAAAAGTGAACGAAATCCTGCCATTTGCAATGATGTGGATGGAGCTAGAGAGTATTATATGAAGTGAAATAAGTCAGTCAGAGAAAGACAAATACCATATGATTTCACTCCCATGTGGAATTTAAGAAACAAAACAAATGAACATGGTGCGGGGGAAGAAAGGCAAACCAAGACACAGACTATTAACTATAGAGAACAAACGGATGGTTAATGGAGGGGAGGTGGGTGGGGGGATGGGTTAAATGAGTGATAGCTAAGGGGGGGGCACTTGTGATGAGCACTGGGTGTTGTATGTAAGTGATGAATCACTAAATTCTACATCTGAAACTAATATTGCACTGTGTGTTAACTAGCTGGAGTTTAAATAATAACTTGGAAAAATAAAATAAAATAAAGCAAAGCATATCAGAGGGGAGGTAGGTAGGGGCATGGATGAAACAGGTGAAGGGGATTAAAAGTACACTTATCTTGATGACCACTGAGTAATGTATAGAATTGTTGACTCACTATATTGTACACCTGAAACTGATATAATACTGTATGTTAACTATACTGGAATTAAAATAAAAAACTTAATAAAAATAAATAAATAAATAAAGGCACAGGTTTAGGAATCAGGCAGGCCTGGGTTTAAATCCCAGCTTCCAAGCTATGCAACCTTGGCCAAGTCATTTAAGTCATCAAAGCCTCAGATTCTGCTATAAAATGAGGATAAGAATACCTACCTCTTGGATTGTTGGGAGGATTTATAAAATCCCTATAAAAGTGCTAACCCCCACAAATGTGCTTAGTGAAAGTATGATGCTTAGCATTGAATTAAAGTTAACTATCATTAGTTCTCTTATCTAGAAAAATATAAAATTAATACAATGAGAGAAAATAAGAAATAAGTTATCTCTAGTTAAGTCTGCGTATATGCTGGGTTTTAGTCTAATTTTAAATATATTAAAATACATAAATATATACTAAAGTAAATATACTTAACATATTTAAATACCCAATAATTTCTTAGAAGAGTTTTATAATTAAAATAATTCACCTTAGTATCACTCTCCTTAAATTTTCATTTACTTAATGTCATTCATTAATACTCATGTACCATGGTAGCTAATTCTGCAATGTTCATATTCTTTGGATATTATTAGATACCTTCCTCAACCCACCACACTCCTTTAGTTAACATTTTCATCAACTATAAATATTCATTTCTTTAATTATTTTCATCTTTCTGACATACGTGAATCATATCCTTTAGCACTAAATATTCTCATCACTTTCCACAATTTTTAAAATTCAGATACTTCCCTCAGAATTATAGAAAATCGAAAATTACAATGTCCTTTTCAATCTGCTATTTCTCATTCACACCTAAACATACCTATTTGGACAGCCATATCATACTTCAGATCAGACACTTGTATTAGTCCATAAAAGCAGGTTAGCCTTGAAAGAATTGACCCAGCAACCCTAGATGAGTAAGTATAATTATCATTTTTTTATAACTTTTTCTTAAGATCTCTTAATACATCTGTGTTTGAGAATAAATTCTAAGTATATTTAGTATTTTAATTTGATAAATCTGGCAACCCTTAATATGTTTGAAATAGGCATATGCTTGTATATTCACAGTCTAGAAAAGGCTATATGTGAACATAACTGTGTGAGTTGGTAGAATATTTAAAAGCCTGAAGGTTGTCAGTGATACAAAATATGAATATTTATGATATTTTAACACATCTTCGTATAATTTCTCTTTCCCTAGTGATTCCAACAAGTTTTAATGCAACATAAATGTAAAATGTCACCAACGTATTTAAATACAGCCTCCAAATCAAACACTAAGATGGCAACTGAAGGCAAACTTAGTTTTCATTTCTGAAATAGCTCATCACAAGATGCATCATTATTTTGTGTTATAGACTGTTGTAGCATCTAGCAGACAACAAGAGGTTCACACCAAAGCCAATTTCAATTAATTCAAGATGGAAAATTTTATGTGACACTATCAAACACTTTACCAAAATTGAGATAGATTACATCTACAATTTCACATTACTTTTATCTACTGATCTTGTAGCTCTATCAAAAAAAGCAATCAAGTTTTTCTGGCATGATTTGTTCTTTTTAAATTCCTATTTTATAATGTCCATTATCATTATCCTTATATGTTTCATCAATGCTTGCAAATTTTCTATTAATGCTCATTCTATTCTTTCAATGTAGATTTACCTGCTTTTGCTAGATAATTATGTCAGTGTTGTTCATTGTTTTAAAGAACAACAATAATCATTATCATTAAGATAATGCTCAAGAAATTACTCCTCATATTTGGGTTGATAAAAGAATTCAAATCAATTCTACAAATACTTACTGCGCATTTACTAATTGCTTATTACTCTGCCAGGCAATGTAGGGAAGACAGATTAGCAGAAGAAAACTTTCCTCTGGAAGCCACTGATCTCCTTGAGGAGATTAAAATAGAGACGAATGGGAATTCTGCATTTATTGGTACCCAATGTTTTGCAAACTCTAGTAGGTTAAAAAAAATCTTATTATTAAAATTCAAGTTTTCATGCCTTATTTCCAGAGGTTCTGATTCAGCATTTGTGTTTTTAACAAGCACCCCCCAGGTGATTCCAGCATAAGCATTTTTTAAACCACACTTGAGAAAAAATGATATGGACAGTCAAAGTACCAGAGGAGCAGAATAGAGTTCAGCCATTACAGGCAGTATCATACAAAAAGACTTCCCAACAGAATCAGGACTTTCAGGATATCCAGGCTAACAGAGTTCTTACAATACTATCCATATTAGCAGTGCTAGAGCTGTTTTTGAAATATACTTGATTCACTGATACAACCATGACCTGCTGCTCTTTGGCCAAATCAATTAAGCAATGGAGAAAACATTACAATAACTTGCCCACACAAAAATAAGCATGTATCCCTGTCAAAGGAGCTAAAATAAATTTAACACTGGGAAGCATTTATCTGGGTTGCCTTCACATTATATACATTGGATACATCCCAGAACTTGGGAATTTGTCAATATTTTAGTGACAATCGAGAAAGCAATACTTAGAAAATAATTTCAGAGCCACCAGGAGATTTTTATCCCATGAGTAAGCCTTGTAATGCTTCTGGGAAAGCCTGTAGTGTTAAATATGATTGCTCTAGATTCATGAGGTATCATATAAAATTATTATTTGAACCTGTATAACTAACTGCCTTTCTCCAAGTATCTCAGACCAATCTACTGTACTATTTCATTCTTTGTGTTATATATGTGCATAGCAGTCAGGGTCCAACGAGAAAAACAGTATTTAAAACAGAGGGAATTTAACAGAGGGGATTTTGTTAAACAGATGATGAAAGAGATGAATAACCAAAGGGAACAGTGAAGCAACTGAGAGATTAGCAGCACAAGAAGTCTCTTCCTCCAAACCCAGTAGAAGAGAGGTGTTTGTTCCCAGAGCCCAGAGGCAGGGTCACCTAACTAAAGCCAGAACAATGAGGCTAGTCTGGACTGACTAGAATAGTGGGGAAGCAGAGAAGGGTGGAGAAATACCCTGCTTTCTCCCTTCCTCCCACCCTCCAATCTCCTGCCAAGCGCCCTCCCGCACCTCAACACAGCAAAATGTCAGCTGACAGGTGACCTTTGGAAACACAGTCAGGCCCCCTGCTCCTCAGAATAGAGCAGGAAAAGTATAAGAGAGTGGTTTGAGAGCAAATAAGCCAAGATCTAGGAAAGGTGGCGGTGATGGTGGTGGTAGTTATTATTATTTTGTAGTATCCCTTTAAAACAGAAAAATTGAGTTTGCACAAGGAATTTGAAATTTTTATAGAATCTCAACTCAGTGCTTCACTTATTCAACAATGCATGCTGCCTCTAAATACATTGCATTTTATTCTTTTATTCTTTATCATTCTAGTTTGCTATGATTTAAAATTCAGTGCTTGAATAAGTTTCATTATTATTTTTAAAATATTACTAAATGCAAATCCTTTCTTACTCATCTCTCTTACCTATACATCAGGAGATATTATTTCATTCCTGATACGTTTTTAATTGCCCAGACATCTTTACTCCATATTTTTTTAAATGTACATTTCTAAAGAACAATCTGGTATTAAAACCATTTAGTTACCATAATTTTGTTCTTACTGCATTCATTAATGGCATTTTTGTATCTAGTAATTTCTACTCCCCATGCAGAAGGTCATAGATTAGTCTCTTTAGCCCATTTATCTAGAAAGAAGAATGTGCTCAGAACAAAGTTTCCTATCTTCCCTCCCCCACCCAGAAAAATCGATCATATTAACTAAGCTCGGCATGGAGCTTTACGTTTAGCAAAGTGGTTTGCATACTGTGTGGATGTGTGTGGGTGTGGGTGTGTGGGTGTCAACAGAATGGCTTCAAGGATGAGAAACAAAGAAATGCAATTATAGGATCTGGTGTTCCCTTCCATGTATTTATGCATATATATTTATGCAACATATAAATGATTTAACAGTTATATAATCATGTCCTCAGAACATATAATTCTCTTTGCCACAGTTATCCAAAATCCACAGATTATACTTCAGTTGATCCTCACTTTTCCTTAATAAGGAATTTCTAGTCTTATCACGTCAGTCTCCTCACTGGCCACTCACCTCTATGTTCAATTTGGGCTCCATGACTTTTCAGTCTGTGCTACCCCACACTCCACTATCCATGACTTCTCTGTTCTCCCATGCGCTAAGTCCCATCTCTTTGAGGGAATTTACCGTAATGGGCCAGCTCAAAGGATCCCTCTTCCTTCTCAGGAGCTCCTATTAAACAAATGTCTATGGATTAAATGTGTATTCATTACTTCATATATGTGCTTTGTATCCTTAAAAAGTCCCTTAAATTCTTGAGAACAGGACCTGTAGCTTAAATCCTACAATACTGTTAAGTAAACAGCAAGGACTCAAAACATACTGAATACCACTGAAGTTCCATAATCAGTCCTGGAGAGGGGTTTCTGAAGTCACCATAAGATGCTGGAGAAAAGGCAAAAAGGAATGGTGTTATAGTGCGAACACAGAATATCAGATGAGAGACCAGGGACCTAGAAGGAAGCAGAAATAAATCGATTTTGGGTAAGCGGGAGTAGATCTCCTTTAAAGAAACTTAGATGTTTGGGGAAAGTTCCCAAGACATTTTTCCCCCCTTTGGGAAAAAAAAAAAATCATTTTTATCTTCACTGATTAAATTTCTTTTGTTTTAGCCGGCAATATATTTTTGCTGCCTCTCGCATTTTGAAAAATAACTCTGAGGAATTTCATCTCACAGTCACTCTTGATTATCTGTCTTCTACCCTGTCTTAAATCAGTTTCATCAGGAGGATCAAATCTGAAGTCCATCTGTAGCTCTGATTAGGTGTTCACTAAATGTGATTTCAAGACCCAAGCCTCACGATATCATCCTTCTCAGAGCCTCCTGAAGGTCAACCAGGATTACACCAGCCTGCAATTAACCAAGGTGGCTTCCCCTCAGGGAGCCCATCCCCCACCTACCTGGCTCTTATCATTCTGCCCTATCTCATTTAAACCTCTCCACACCAATATGTCTTCAACCTAAAAATCAATTTTCTCCCTGTTTCAGTTTCTTTTTCACAGTTGCTTCTTCATTTAATCTTCAGGGTCATCTCAATCCCCATAAATCTAAACACAGCAATCAAATGTCTGGTCTCTTTAACATGTCTCGCCACAGGTGGGGCACAAATCCCCCCTCCTGATGGATTGGGCAATTTAAAAGAAAGATGGTGAACACAGGATATTATATCTCCAGAGAAAAGGCCCTTCCATTGGAAACCTGGGGCTGAAGGGGAAGCTTTTGTTTTTGTTATTGAAAGGTTTATGCTTGGGGCGCCTGGGTGGCTCAGTCGTTAAGTATCTGCCTTCGGCTCAGGTCATGATCCCAGGGTCCTGGGTTCGAGCCCCACATCGGGCTCCCTGCTCAGCAGGAAGCCTGCTTCTCCCTCTCCCACTCCCCCTGCTTGTGTTCCCTCTCTCGCTATGTCTCTCTCTGTGAAATAAATAAAATCTTTAAAATAAAAAAATAAAAAAAGAAAGGTTTATGCTTTAATCTCTGCTTTAAGAATTTTTTTTCCCTTGAAAAAAACCATCTTAACCATTTATGAATGAGATCTGAAAATCCAGGTTTTCAAAACCCACTGCAAGTGTTTTGTTTACTAAAATGAGAAGACTCGTACTACACCTGAAGTGGGCTCCGTCTCCCCCTTGCCCATACAGTTAGCTACTGCACCACTCGAAATGCCTGCAGTAGGCTTCAGGCTAGGGTTCTCTGTTTCTGTGCTCACGTGTTTTTTACTACACAAATACTTAGTGAGCACTTATGATCAACAAGGCACTGAGCTAGGTGCTACAGGGCCAAATAGGATTAATATGACATAGCCCCTGTTCTCAGTGACACAGATGTGACAGGCATGGATATAAACAGCTATACAGAAAGACAGTATGTGGCAAGTAGTAGACTTTATTTATTGATTCAACAAGCCTTTACTGAGTGCTTTCTCTGCCAGGCACCGAGGATACAGCAGAGAGAAAAACAGGCACCCCTCCTCCCCTAGAGGAGTTTCCACTCGTGCGAGTGGGTGACAGACAATACTGAAATGATCAGACTAACGACTGGGCACCTGGGTGGCTCAGGTGGTTAAGTGACTGCCTTCGGCTCAGGTCATGATCCTGGAGTCCTGGGATCGAGTCCCGCATCGGACTCCCTGCTCAGTGGGGAGTCTGCTTCTCCCTCTGACCCTACCCCCTCTCATGCACTCTCTCTCAAATAAATAAATAAAATCTTTAAAAAAAAAAAAAAAAAAGACTAATGACCTATGGCATCATGGACCAAGATAAGCGTCCAGTGTATATCTAAGGAGACTGATGGAGACCCAGCAGCTGGAGACATGACTTATGGCTCAAACCTTAGAATGAATAGGAGGTGACAAGGCTGGGAGGCTGGGGAACATTCTAGACATGGCCAAATAAAGAAAAAGTGCTATGGGAGCTTTCAGAAGGAGAAATCCTTTCAGGGTGGGACCAGGAGGGAGAGATGGTACATCCCGGAGTTCAGAGAGCACAGGCACTGGTCTTCACTGAGCGTAGGATTTTATCAAGTAGACATGGTGAAGAGGAGGTGCTAAGCCAGAAAAGGCAAAGAAGCAGACCAGGATGAGCAATGCTCAGAGAGAAAGGAATAGCAATGATTTAATCAGGGTGTATAGGGAACTCAGTAAAGAGGCTGGAAAGGGAAAGAGAAGATTCAATATGGAAGGCCCCACCTCTCTGAGCTATAAGAGGTTTGGGATTTTTCTAGGCAAATCTAGGTTTGGGATTTTTCTAGGAAAACCACTGAAGGCTTCAGAGCTGGCCTCTCTGTTCATATGACAGGAATCATGTGCTAAGGATATCAATCTGAACTTGGGATATCAATCTGCCATTCCTGGCAGCAGGACTGGAGAGGAAGATACAGATGCAAGAGATAGTCACAGAAGCAGATCTCACAGAACAAATCTTAAAAGGAGGTTTTTATGTGTTCTGGAGCTGTAAAGAAATTTTACTTTGGGAAAGAAGGACAAAGAAACTCATATATATTGAGAATTATATCTGCTAGACCCTATGCTAGGAGCTTCTTATGAACTGTTTTATTTAATCCCAGGAATTCCTGAAATGGGTATTATTACCCTTTTTATACAAGTGAGAAACTGAGGCTCAGAGAAGTTAAGTAATTTGCCAAAGAGCAAGATAATAATTTATGGAGCCAAAATCTGACTTCAAGATCAGTTTGTTGTACTTCAAGGCAAAAATAACACTTGAAGGTCTTTCTTCTTTCCTAGCACTCAATTCTTACCCTGTTCACCATTCCTTAGATGCTATCAACATTCAAAATGGATTCTCAGTGCTCTGCAAACCTCTGACTGAATATGGGGAATTTCCAAAGGGTTGCCCAGCCAATGGCAGACATATTTATCTCTGGAAGAAGAGAGATATTACCTCCAATAAGACATACATTTGGAAGAGTAGGGGGAAAGTAATTCATGTCTGAAGTGCCTGGTCATTGCTCCCTGAAATTTCAATGGCAGGGCATTTGTGGGACTTGAAAACCCATGAGTAGATTCAGTATATTAACTTTCATTTTGTTGTCTTTATTTTCCCTGTAGGGATCAAAAGATGAAGAACTCTTGTCAAAGCTTGTAACCCTCTAATTACTTAATTATTAACAGTGAAAATCTGATTTTTGAAGTTGTTTAATGGTCATGCAATAAACCAACGTGAAATGATTGTTAATGCCGCAGCTCAGGTCTCCAAAGAATTGAGTGATGTCGTAGTTACTGTTATTTCCAAATGGAAATAGAAAAGCCATGACTACAATACTGCCTAGGATTCCCAGTCACCCACTGAACAGGTGAAATGTCTTTCACACTTGGATGGGGTCAAGGAGGAGACTGTTACATAATAAGATTTTTCCCCAACCAGTCTTTGTCATTGCAGGTAAAAATAAAGTTGATTACTAGGCAGAGGGAAAAAAAGTGAACCAATTATTAAGCACATTGCATTTTTCTTAAGAGTTGTTTTCTGACTCTTGTTACCACTGCTGGCTGTGAATTTCAGCATTAATTACCTAGGGGCATCAAAAGTGTACTGATACTATAATTTGAAACCATTATACCAAGTATCTCCGTTCCAGCTTATCATGCCTGGCAACAAACAGGAAGGTGAAATGCAAAGCAGCCATAAAAAAAGAAGGGAGAACAAAAGAATAATAAACAGACAACTTTATATTAGTCGTGGGAATGATGAGAGCCTGTCCACAAATATACTAAACTGGCCACATTTCTCTGAAGGTCTGTCCACAGAGTGGTAGTGTCACTAAGAGAGGGAGGTTCAGCAAATGGGTTCATTTCTAGACAATCACTGGAAGGAAGTATTTCAAGAGGACTTGGCCATACAGAATATTTTAGAGTAGTCCTTACCAAGGAGGGGTAATCCCTAAAATGGGTGGTCCTGGAACAGGCATCTTTTCTTTTTTTACAAAGAAAATGGAAGCCATCAGAAGAAGCTCTTGCAATTTTGACCAAATCTATTAATAAGTAAACAGTGTACATGGCCTCTCCTCCCTTCTGTTAGAACACAGGTTGTAAAATGTAGTGATCTGAAGGGGTACATGCATCCCAATGTTTATAGCAGCAATGTCCACGATAGCCAAACTATGGAAAGAGCCAAGATGTCCATCAACAGATGAATGGATAAAGAAGATGTGGTACGTATATACAATGGAATATTATGCAGCCATCAAAAAAACCCCAAAATCTTGCCATTTGCAATGACGTGGATGGAACTGGATGGTATTATGCTGAGCGAAATAAGTCAATCAGAGAAAGACATGTATCATATGATCTCACTGATATGAGGAAATCTTAATCTCAGGAAACGAACTGAGGGTTGCGGGAGTGGTGGGGGGTGGGAGGGATGGGGTGGCTGGATGATAGACATTGGGGAGGGTATGTGCTATGGTGAGTGCTGTGAATTGTGTAAGACTGATACAGGTACAGACCTGTACCTCTGAAACAAATGATACATTATATGTTAAAAAAAAAAAAAGAGGATAGTAGGAAGGGAAAAATGAAGGGGGGGAAATCGGAGGGGGAGACAAACCATGAGAGACTATGGACTCTGAGAAACAAACTGAGGGTTCTAGAGGGGAGAGGGGTGGGGGGAGGGGTTAGCATGGTGATAGGTATTAAAGAGGGCACATATTAAAAAAATAAAAGAACATAGGTTGTACCCTCCTCCAGTGGAAAGCCACTCCTACTTGTACTTTGGTCTCTATCTCATCCCACATTCTGCTTCTCCTGGCTATTACCTCTCTCTTCTCAATGCATTACTCTGTGTTATCCTCTCTCTCCCCTTCCCTCCCTCTATCCTCTTCTTCTCCCCCTACCCCAGACTTGCTCTCTCTTCCTGGACAGCATTTAACATGCTTAAGTCTCTTTCACATTAAAAAAAAAAAAAAAGCCATCAATCTTCTGTCCAACCTCTAGTTGACAATGTTTCTTCCTTCTTCCTTTTCTGTCCTAAACAAATTCTGTGCCATCTTCTTTATCTCCCTCACTCCTCATGTCCCTTAAATCTGGACCTTTTCTTCGTACTCCACTGAAACTACTTTCCAAGATCGTCACTGTCTCCCATGTTGCTAAATCCAGTGGTCATTTTTCAGCTATAATTTTCTGACCTCTCAGCAGCATGTGACACCATTGTCCAGTCCCCCCTTCTTGAAATTCTCTTTTTTTCTTGATAGCACATAATCTTAAGTTTTCTTCCTACAACTCTGGCTACTTCTGATGTTCAACTGATTCCATAACGTTGATGTTTCTCTGGACTCACTCTTCTCACTTAAAGGAGCTTAGACACTCCTATGACTTCAAGTATCATCCTTAGGCTAATGAGTTTGCAATCAGTATCTCTAGATCAGAATTCTAAGCTCTAGTCCAATACATCCAAAGGCCAGTTGGACATCTCTACTTGGTGTCTTGCAAGGATCTTAAATTCAGCATGTCCAAAAAGGAACTTAACATCTTCCCTCCAAACTTGCTCCTGTCTTGGTAAATGGCATAACCAAGTAAACCACTTACTCAAATTGAAAATCTGGGAATGATTTTTTGGCACCTTTTTCTCCTTCGTCTGTCTTTCACCACTCACAATAAATCAGCCATAAGACCATTCATTCATTCATTCATTCATGTCACAAATATTTATTGAGTCTATCATCTGTATTGGGTGCCATGGAGAGCAAAACAACTGAATTTCCTGGCCTCGTGAAACTTACAGCTTAATGTGGAGAACAGTAGTCACTAAACAAGTAAACACACATAAGAAAGCAAGAAATATGAGGAAAAATAGAACCAGTTAAATGATAACTCTGATTGGACTAGAGCTGGGCAACAAAGAAATAAAGAAGCACAGAGATATCCTGGGAGATAGAATTAGGTTTTCCTGATTCACTGGATATAGGCATCAAAATAAAGAGAGAAATCAAGGAGTATTTCCAGCTTCTCCATTGAATATCTGGGTGCCAGGTGGTAATGCTATTATCTGAGGTGGTGAAAAGGTAGGGAATCAACAAGTAACTTTTAGATGTGATGAGTCTGAACTGCCTGTTACCTTCCAAATGGGCCTGGCCAGTAGCAGTTGGGGTAATGAGCCTATAACTTCAAGGAAAAGTCTAGGCCTGAGACATAAACCTGTGAGTCAACAGCATAACAACAATAAAATCACCTGGAAAAACAGTGCAGACACTATACTGTTGAGAGAGAAAGAAAGCAATCCCAGAATCAACCCCAATGAATTCCATTATGGGTGGTTAAAAGGGAGAAAAATAGCTAAAAAAAAGACTGCAAAGGTAGGTTAGAAAGAAGAGAAATAGGTAAAAATAAACTAAAAAGGAGAAAAGTAGATAAAAGAAAAAACGGGGTCCAAAAGTCAAGAGACCAACTATCTAGAATACTGTCAACTAAGAAAAGAATGGAAAAGTAACTATGGCAATGACAAAGGCAGTGTGAAAGAATGATGAGGGCATAAACCAGAAATCCTATAGCTCCACGGTCTAAAAATTTCCCAAACATGTCTCATTTATTCCATCTCAACTCAAGTTTAAACCACTACCATTGTTCACACGTATTACCTTATATCTCCTTCAATTTATTTCCCATTCCACATCCAGAATAATATTGCCAATAACCAGTTCTGATCACATCATACCACTGCCCCATTTAGGATACAGACCAAATTCTTCAGGATACTTTCAATGCCTCCCCCTCACCCACCATGCGGCCCCTTCCTTCCTTATCTCATCTCATTCCACTCTCTCTTTCAAGTTCAGAGCATCAGCCATGTCAAACATCTAAAATTCTAGGCACACCTTAATACTGGGCACCCAGGGATCAATTCTGAGTCACAGCAAAAGTAAAATGAGAAAAATGCATGGACTTATTAAGCTTGAGGGAAATGTCCTAGGTGTGAACCAAGTAAGTGTTGTATAACTGAAATGACTCTTCTTTACCATTCTTGCTTTCTTCTTTAACCTGGCTCATGTTCTCACTTCAGAATTATACTCTTACCTTTGCTGACATCTTGCATGATCAGGGAGAAATCCTGATGCTATTTGTTTTATGCAGATCTTGCAATGCTGAGCCTTTTCCAAAAGAGCTATGCCCCTTGTGTTCCCAACTACACTGTAAACTCTTTAAAGTTAGGGAACATCAAGAGGCCAAGAGTATGGACACCTGTGTTTGAATCCTGGCTTCTGGAGTCCATGGGCCATGTTTTTTTAAATCTCTCTAGGTCTCTGTTTCTCTATCAGTAAAATTGATATAATAACAGGTACCTACTTCATAAGGTGGTTTTGAGGATTCCATGCCTGACACATAGTGAGCACTCAACAAATTCCATTACTATCATTTTGACTATTATTGTTTTCTAGACCCTAGAATGTTTTACACAGCACTGGGCAGAGTCAGTGGTTAACAAATACCAGTTGGCTATCTGATAAATACTATGGCACCAACCGTTTTTCCCATGACTATTATGGTATAGTATTCAAGGACAAGAGCACCCATCCTTATGATTAATTCCTTCTTCCGTTTTCATGTTGAGTTATGTAAATCATGCTTGCACATTTCACCCCACAGACAGAAATGGAGTGGTTCTAATTTGATCTAACCTGAGGTAGGAGCAGGGGGATACAGAAGACTGTAGAAGTTAAAACTTTCTGGTATAAATGAAACAGCAGGCTGCCTTATGTTTTCAGTATTAGCATTTAAGTTCACTGCAGCTGAACTCAATTCATATCAGTGGAGATTTATATCAAACAGTGGGAAGGCAAGTCATATCCTACTGCTGTCTTGCAGAATTATCATCAGGAATGTAGCCAATTTTAGCACAAATAAATGGTAGTTAGGGAAGTAACTCGTATGATCGAGTCCTAGAATGGTCATTCTTTGATTTAGAATATGTTCTAAACCTGTCACTTTGCATGAGCTTGATTTTCAAAGGAAAGAAGAAAAAAAATCACTACATGTTCTCCTGTGGTAATAGCACAATATACAATATACAATAAGAAAATAGAGAAAGTTTAAGAAAATTCTGCTCACTATTTTATCATTTTACATGTATAGAAAATAACTTTAAGTGGTGTATGCATGCTTAAGGATTAAATGATATACAACACAGCTCACTATCATTACTGTTACACATCACTAAACCAAGACACACTTAAAACTGTCATCTTGTTGGCAGTCAACAGACAGCTGAAATGCTGGTTTGAATTTTCTCTCTCTTATCTCCTTTATGAAGTAGGAGAAGCACTTTATAAGAGTCACATACGAATGGAGAAAAAAACTGGTTTGGTGAATGAAATGAAGGTATGTTAAGAGCAGGAAGGGACCTTAGAGATCATCATTTCAACCCCCTCAGTTTAACAATGAGGAAACAAGATGCAACGAATCAAAATCCACCATAAAAGCAGTCAGGCTCACTACACTTTTTCTCTAGTTTATAAAAGCATTGTATGCATTGTTGTGTCCCTAAAAAGAAAATCAGAGGATGCTTTTCAAAATGTGTGTTTTTCCTGAGATGGAAAATTGATGTCTTAATTACCTCATACTACTACTAATATATCAATAGTGTGACACACATGAACGTCAAATGTACAACCCACCCCAAAACCATCCTATGCATGGTACTGATTTGCTTACTATTCCCCTTCTAGTTTACTAGTATCTCCTGAGTGCTTGCCAGGGGATCAGCCTTGCACCACAAAAGGAGAACTTCAAAAAGAAATAAATTTTTCCAAACCACAATTCCACAATTAAAAAAAAAAAAAAAGAGGTTCTCCTTCCTAATAATTTTAGCAAGAGTCCTGGCCTTGCTGGGCCAACTCAGTTTACTGACTCACTCTTGAGTAGTTACCGTGCCCAGGGATACGGAACTGTTGGGTCATCCTCACACATCTTGGATAAAGGGGATTGGGAAATGGACTAAGTGTGGGAAAAAGAATTACCCAGAGGAAGTCTGAGATGCTAATTCCAAAAAGAAAAAAAAAAAAAGAGGAACACTGTGCAGGCAAGAACCTCAGATACTTTTTCCATATCATCCTGGACTCCTTTTCCCTTCACCCCTTGATCCAAACAAGTGCTTAGTTCCAGTGACTTTCTATCCTAAACATGTTTCTTACCTGTCTCCTTTCAGACCCCACTATTACTGACTTACCTCAAGCTCCCATTGTGTCTCACCTGAACTGTAATGGCCCTCCCCACAGTCTTGCATCCATACTGCAATTCCAATCTGATCATAGTTAGTACCGTCTCGCTTACAAATCTATCAGGGCCTAGCTACCTATGATGTAAAGACCAAGCGCCCTAGCAGGACATTTAAGGCTCTCCAGGATTTGCCCTGCTTCGTCTCTCAACATTCCCCAACATACACCTGATATCATATTAACACTAATAAAGAAAAATAACATTTCTTAAGTTCTATCGAGGCACTAGGTTCTATACAAAGAGCCCTCTGTGCCCTCACAACAACCTCACTGCAATCCTCATTTTACAGATGAGAAAATCCATCCTTAAATAAGAGGCCAAGCAAGTTGCCCAAATGCACACAGCTGAGAAGTGCTAATGCCATTACTGTAACTCAGACACGTCTGTGTGGAAACAAAGTCTGATCTCTTAACTACTAGACTGCGTTGCCACACTGAACTGCGTTTAGTTCACCAGACTTGCCATGTTTTGTTTTGTTTTCTTTTTTTCTTCCACTGGGTATATTCTTCTCTTACATGTCTGACTGGTCAACCCCCAGGCAACTTGAAGATTTAGCCCAAGTGCCTGCTTTCCAATGAAGCCTTCCTTGACACACACAAACAGGGCTGATCACCCTTCCCTTTATGAGGGATATATAGTAACTTGGGAACACTGGAAACCCTAAAGATTTAAGATAATGATATAATTAAATAAATTATGGCCTATGGTAGAATATTAAACAATATCAAAAGTCATCAAAAAGTAAAAAAAAAAAAAACAACACTAATAATCTGAAACTTGGCTCCCAATATAAGGTGAGTAGGGAAGGCACAGCAGAGTACAAAGTGCTAAATAATGCATGCTTCTACCTTCATAAAATAATGTTTCAAAAAACTGACATACTCAAAATATAGAATAGTGATTAAGAGAAAGGAGCCTTAGTGTCAGAAATGGATCTAAGCTCCATCTTTGTCACTTACTGGTTCTGAAACCTTGGGAAAGATACATAACCCATGTGAATCTCTGAACCTCTGAACATGTGTGTGAACACATGTGTGCATCTGTATCTATCTACACCTATATTTCTATCTGTACCATATCTGTATCTATATCTCCACTTACAGAGAGAATGAGAATAAGAGACTAGAGGGAAATATACACCAAAAGGTAACAATGATGGTTAATTTGACTGGTGTTGACTTTGTATTTTTATATATATCCATACTTTTTCCAAATATTCCACGATGCATAGGTGTTTCCCTTATCTATATTCTGATCCCTTCTCTGCACTAATAATATGCTGTGTCTAATTTAAAATTTGGACCCTGAGAGCAGAAACCACATCTAATCATCTAATCACGCATCCCACATCACACCATACACGGCATCGGTGGGAAATGACCCGGTGGTTAGCACTGTCACAACCATGGCAGATAGATCTGGCACACCTGGCAGGTCTTCTTTGGAAAACAGTCAATTTTTGACAATTTAAGGGTTGATTATCCAGTTTTAAATTATCTACATCCTTATACTCTACGACATTTCCCTCCTGCTGACCAAATTTGAAGGTTTCATGGCTCCTTAAAATCTCCACCACGACAAGAAGAGAGAAACAAAAGTGATGATATTGTAATCAATCAAACTGCTTACTCTGTGGAACCACTGATCATTATGTTCACTTCAGAATCTCCCAACATGAGAAATTTCTTTTTAAATGTAATGGCAGGGGGGAGAAAAAAAAAACTTTCTTTCTCTTGAGAAAATACTCTGTTTTCTTTTTTATCGATAAAACTATGTAGCTTGTGTTTTACCTCTGGTCTTGGGTATTAGAAGGCTTAGTGTTATTTGTTGCCCTGTCTTCGTCCTTTGCTTAAATCTGGTTTTCCAGACCTTATTTTTATGGCCTTTTTTTGGTAGCCTGTCTCAACTTACTTTTTGAAGGAGCTAGGTTAGAAATAAATTTGCTAAGGACCTTTGAAAATTTGTGCTAATAAATAGTAATACCTTATATTTTTTTTGCTTTTTTAATAGTTTCACATTTATGACCTTACCTATTTCTCCTTACTCTATAAATAGGGCAGCCATTATCCCAACTTTATAGATATGAAAACTGACAAAAAGCCTCTGGTAGGATAAGAAAGAAAAACCAGGGCGCCTGGGTGGCTCAGTTGGTTAAGCGACTGCCTTCGGCTCAGGTCATGATCCTGGAGTCCCTGGATCGAGTCCCGCATCGGGCTCCCTGCTCGGCAGGGAGCCTGCTTCTCCCTATGACCCTCACCCCTCTCATGTGCTCTCTCTCTCTCTCATTCTCTCTGTCTCAAATAAATAAATAAAATCTTTAAAAAAAAAAAAAAAAGAAAGAAAAACCAGAGGCTCTGGAGCTAGACTGCCTGAGTCTGGATTCTGGTTCTATTCTGGTTCCACCTAGCGTCGCACCTTTGGATAAACTGCTCAATCTTTCTGTCCCTCAGTATTTTCAGTTGTAAAATGAGGAGGAGGATGATAATAGTTAACTAGCGCAGGGGAGTGTTATGAGGATTGGTCAGGCACACAGACGAGTGCCTGGTACATAGTAGGACTCCTAAGTGTCTGAGGTTGTTATACCTCTGTCCCTGTCACCGAACATCCTGCAGCAACTATTCCTCTGTGTCCCACATTATCAGAGCCCTAGTTAGCTGGGGCTGCCACAACAAACCACCGTGTGGGTTAAGCAACCAGAATTTATTTCTCACAGTTCTGGAGGCTGGGAAGTCCAAGATTATGGTGTGGGCTGAACTGCTTCTCCAATGAGGGCTCTGTTCCTGGTTTGCAGACAGCCAACTTCTTGCTGGGTCCTCACATGGTGGAAGGACAGAGGGAGCCCTGGTATCTCGTCCTCTTCTTCTAAGGACACCAATCCTGTCATGGGGGCCTACCCTTATAACCTCACTTATGTGTTTTGGGGATATGTTAGAAAGTCCTAAAGGTAATTTTTTTTCTCTTTTAATATAATAATTAGATTATTACATGCCAAAGGCCCCACCTCCAAATACCATCACACTGAGTGTTAGGGCTTCAACATATGAATTTTGGGAGGAATGCAGTCCCCCAAGTTATGGGATTCAGTCCATAGCAGTCATCATTCAAAGCATACTGGACAGAGATCTGCTTTTGCCATAGATAAGAAGGCGCCTGGGTGGCTCAGTCGTTAAGCGTCTGCCTTCGGCTCAGGTCGTGATCCCAGGGTCCTGGGATCGAGGCCCGCATCGGGCTCCCTGCTCGGCAGGAAGCCTGCTTCTCGCTCTCCCACTCCCCCTGCTTGTGTTCCCTCTCTAGCTCTCTCTCTCTCTCTGTCAAATAAATAAATAAAATCTTTAAAAAAAAAAAATAAAAAGAAGAAATGGTTTCCTGAGAACAGTGAAAACATGATCATGCAGTCATATTAAACCTGATTTCAGATGGACCAAAAAAAAACAACCTTTAGGACTTTCTATCATACAGCCAAAGACATATAAATTTCATCACGTAGTGCAATGGTTAACAGGGGCTTTAATACCGGACAGGCCTGGGTGCGACTTGCCACTTATTAGCTGTGAAGCCTTGGGGCAAGCTCTAGAACCTCCAGAGCCATACTGTCTTCTGTTATAAAATGAAGATAATAATGGCTCTTACTTGGTATGGTTTTTATGTAAAGCACACAGCACGATGCCAGGACCATAGCAGGCAGTCAATAAACATCACAGGGATCGCTGCTGTGTTGTTATCATTATAGATTATGCCAAGTATACCAAAAGCCATCAAATTCAATTTCTTCTATAATATTCTGCAATTCAGACTTCTAAGAAATAATTCAGAATTTTCTCCAAGTGAGTTAAAATTACAGAGGATTTACATTAGTGGAGGAAAAAAAAAAATGTGTGCCCTCCAAAACGGACAGTTTTATTAAGTTATTCCTCACCCCACCAAATTTCTGGCTGACTGCAGGGTTCATTACATCAATACTTTAAAAAAATAGTTTACTATAGAATGCATCCCTTTTGTTATATAGAATTATATGATGGATTATATGATGAGTATAGACCTTAAAACTCTTACCCTGATTCTGATAAATGTTGGTAAAATGTAAGGCTTAAATATTATAGTTGGATGTGTTTATTTCATTTTGGTTTTGAGGATTGGTCAAGGGGAGGGTTATGTGTTTGAGTATTGGGAAGAATTCAGTCTAACTGTTTCAGTAATTAAAATAAATTTAATTAAATTTGTGCTTAATTAAACTCATACAACAGACTTTATTAAAGGATAGTATCCATTGCATTCCTAGAGCTATCATCTTAAAACATAAAATCACATCAAGAACACAGGTAGGCCCTCCTTTAAGAAAATCTAACATTCAAAGACCTCAACCTGTAAAATGGAGAAAGGACATTTGCTTTCCAAAACAGACTCTGTTTCATGAAAATGCAGCTTTCTTTCAAAATCAAGCTTTGTACGGTATTTTAAATGACTCAATGGCAAGAAATTTGATTTGCACAGACCACAAATATTGAATAAAATGAAATATGTTTGTGTCTGGAGTAAATAAAAAGCTCACTTTTTTCATTTTGATGCCATTATTTTCATGTATCTTCTAACACATTCCTACAGTTTAAAAATAATAACCAGTTTGGATGATTTGGCCTTTACAATTTTACAATGGGTCTGGTGATCATGTGTACCTCACCACAACTGATGTGAAAAATGCAGTGCCCTGACAGCTCGCATTAAGCATCATGCAGCAAAAGTATAATTAGCATTTCTGTGCTAATTAAAAGTGATGCTGGGTTAGTTCCAATATCATGCTTTTAAATGGCTGATGTCTCAAGAGTACAAAGTTGGGGGAGAGATGCATTTAAAATGGAAAAACCCTGTGCAAACTTTCCTAAGTGATTCGGATTTGTGGCTGTTGTTATTTACATTTATTATAATGGCAGACTTCAAGATGACTTCTGTTAATCAGTTTACCATTTTCACTTTCCCTACTTTGCCAGCAGTAGGGAATTCAAGATGTTTTTCTGCTTCTTTAAATCCTTTGACCGTCTGCTTTCACACAAAATTAATTAAGGATTTTCTAAATAGAGAACATACCATACAAGAAAGAAGCAATTCAGGATTTTCAGTTTTTCTTTTGCACAGTGCAAAGTACATAGTGTACTCAGCCACTTCAGCTTTTCCTACAAGTGAAAATTTTTAAAGACAAATACCATCTCCCCCACCCAATGGTTTTTCAAATAAACAGATGATTGCCACTGATTAAATACTTTTTTTTTTTTCAAACATAGTCCAATTATTTAAACTCACAAAGGTTCTACATGGTGTTAAACCTGATTTTCTTTTCAGGCGAAATGTTGGAGGATCACCAAGATGTGGGGAGAGAGGAAAGCTATTGTTCCGCCACATTCCTTTCCTGTTAAATCAACTTGATATACGCGATAAATTAAGTCTGCACTGCAGGTCAGTGAATTTCTATTAACTACTTATTATGGAAGAAAGGAAAGCAGCCCAGTCAAGAACTCTTACACATTAGCCAAAGCAAGCTGTCACTCTGTTTAACTTTTACAATAAATGTTCCTCTGTGTCACACATGTGAAAGAAAAAACATCATTTGGCATTTAAGCTCTCATTGCCACTGTACATTAAAGCAAAGAATCAGCCTAGATTGAATACTTCTCCTGATTTAAAAGGCTAGGAAACTCTGAATTTTGCTAAGATTTTGCTGATTTATCAAGTAACTACTTCAAAATAGGCCTCTAGGGATTCTAAAAATATAGAGACCTTGCTAAGATCTGTTACAGCTATACTCCCAACTCCGGTCTACCCGCTTCTCTGGGGTCTAACAATTGGTGGGTGGAAATGAGGCCTCCCCTCAGAGTGAGTCCCCAAAGGTGGAAATGGCTCAAGTTTTCCCCATAGGGACTAAATGAGCAAAAGACTACAGGAGGAGACCAATGTCAGAGATCCTAGCATGAGGATCACAACTCCTAAGATGCTGGAAAGAGCCCAGCCCACAGAACTCAGTGGGTTCTAAGCCCCAGGAGCATGCCTGGGATCCTTAGACAAGAAGAGGTAGATAAGTGGATAAGAAGTAACTAAGCACATGGGCCTGGTCCTCCCTGTCCCCAGCCCTTCAGAATCTTAAAAAAAAAAAAAAAAAAAAAAATGGGGCAGGAGGCTTCTTCTGATGCTTCTGTGGGAGGTTGGAGGTACACCAACCACCCAGAATGTAGACACCACACTGCCTTCTATCACTCACTTCCTGAACTGCTACCCCTTCAGACCTCCTACAACCAGACCTGAGTCCCAGTGAGGATGCTAGAAAAATAAACAAATGAATAAATAAAACATATTTTTTAAAATTATATTAAAGCCAGAGAGAGTAAGATCATTCAGAGCAAACAGAACACATGTCTAAGAAAATAGAATTGCTAGGGAAAATAAATGATGATGGTGTAACACATATTTTTTGTAAAAAAACAAAATGTAATCGCAGTCACAAAGTAAAAACAAACAAACAAAAAAAAACTTTCTGGAAGAAAATCAAAACACAGACCATGATTTTTCAAATGAACAATTTAGTAGATTAATTTGAAGACTGAATATTTACTGTTAAGATCCAAATTAGTGACTTGGAAATGAAGGATAAGAAATATCTCAAAACACAAAGCCAAAGTATAAAGAGATTAAAAATATATATATATAAAGAGAGAAACATGAAGAGATTAAAAATTATAAAAGGTTAGAAATATTGAGAGAAAGGACAAAACTTTGGAGGACGAAGTCAAGAATTTAGTTTTTCTTCTTCCCCCCAGAAGAAGACAGAGATACAATGTCAAAACAAATAACAGAAAATTTTCTCTGAACTGAAAACTTGAGTCTACAGAACGAAAGGACATGGTTCAAGCATAGATTAGTAAGAAAATACAGGTTTAAGACTATTCTAATAAAACGCATGGATTCTAAGGATTAAGAGAAAACTGAACAAACTTCTAGACAGAAGCAAAACAAAACAAGTTACAACCAAGGAAACAGCATCAGGCAGCAGACTACTCCTCTGCGACACTGAGAACCAGAGGCTGATGAAGTAACGCTCAGAGACTATGGAGAAGAAAGAACTGTAAGGATCTGGACAGGGGAAAGGACAAATAGAAGGTAGGAAGAAGGGTAAATGGCATTGCTCAAAAGTTCATTTCACTGGGATGGAGTCAAATGGAAGGGAACAGTGCCTCTTGCTAAGAAAATTATCGGTATCTTATTTTTGAAATACTATTAGAGAAATACACGTAAGATTATAAGTACAGAGAAGGACTAAAATAGTATAGTCGATCTTCCAAATAAATAAGAAAATGATCAAAGCAATTAAAATTAGGATAAGGAGAAAGTGGAACAACAAAATAAATCATAAAGGAAGAAAAAAGGAATAAAATCAAGTCACTACACTAAAACCCAATAGACTAAATTCTCCCATTGCACAAAACTGTCAGACTGGACTAAAAGAGAACACCTGGATTTATGCAATTGAAAAGAAACAATTGTACAACAAAGTGATTAAGAAAGGTTGGAAACAAGTGTATGGACAATGACAAATACAAAGAGTCTATTAATATTAGACAAACTGGAATTTAATGTTAAAAGCCCTAAACAGGAAATACAGGGTCATTAGATTTTCATACAAGGCATAATAATGAAGATAAAATAACTATAATTTTGTACATGGTAGGAGCTAAATATAAAAAGCAAAAATTACTACAAATGTGAGACCTTGATAAAAATATAATTTTAGCTTGAAATACCAATATATCTTTTGAGCATTACATAACTCTAGTTTATAAAAAATAAGATTAGAAAAAAAATGAATACTGCAATTTATAAACTTTACTTAATAAATCTATGTTATTGGGTTGAATTGTGCCCCACCCCCCACAAAAAAAAAATCACATGGGGGTCTTAATCCCCAAACCTCAGAATGTGACTGCATAGAGAGATAGGACTTTTGAGTGGTAATTAAAACTAAATGAGGTCATATGGGTGGGCCCTAATCTGGCCTGACTGGTGTCCTTATTAGAAAAGGAAATTTGGATACAGAAAGTATCATGAGTGATGCATGCTCACAGAGGAAAGACCATTGGAAGACAGTGAGAAGGTGGCCATCTATAGGCCAACAAGGGAGGCCTCACAGGAAGCCAAGCTTGCTGGCACCCCCAGAACTACAGGAGAATAAATGTCTGTTGTTTAAGCCCACCCAAATGTGTAGTACTTTGTTATGGCAGCCTTGCAAACCAATACAATCTATATTGAATCTCTTAATTCTCAAATAGGAAGTATCTTCTCAGAGAGAGAGAGAGAGAGAGAGTGTGTGTGTGTGTGTGTGTATGTGTGTGTGTGTGTTTGGAGAGAGAACGGTCCATGGGTCATCTATTAAAAAATTATATATTAACCACAAAGAATACCTCTAATACATTTTTTTTTAAAGATTTTATTTATTTGACAGAGAGAGACACAGTGAGAGAGGGAACACAAGCAGGGGGAGTGAGAGAGGGAGAAGCAGGCCTCCCGCGGAGCAGGGAGCCCGATGTGGGGCTCGATCCCAGGACCCTGGGATCACGACCTGAGCCAAAGGCAGACGCTCAACGGCTGAGCCACCCAGGCACCCACCTCTAATACATTTTTAAAAGATACATGCTACATTCTCCAATTATAAAATGATACAATTAGAAACAAATAATAAAAAGTTTCCTCCAATAAAAGTATAACTACTAGGAAATTAAGGCACATACTTTTAGAAAATTCTTGGACCAAAGAGAAATCAAAAGAAAAATGACAAACTATTTTGTAAGCAATGAAAAGAAGACTATTTCCTACCAGAATCTATGAGAACGTACTTTCAAACCTAAGGGAAAGAGATCCATTAGCACAGAGTTTTGAAGGTCAAAAAAATTTTTAAAGCTATTATTGGAAAGAAGCATTGAAATCTGATAGATTCTCAGCTGAGTTTTTCAAACCTAGTTTTTTTTAACTGGAGCACTATTGGCATTTTCAGTGGGATAATAATTTGTTGTACAGGACTGTCCGGTGCATTGCTTGGCATTAACCCATCCCTAGCTTGTAGGTACACAATAACATTAGGATCCCACCATAACCGAGATAACCAAAACACCTGTGCAACTGCAAATGTTCTGATGAACACATAATTTCAGTGTTATTTAAACTATTCTAGGGCATAGAAAATGAAGGAAATCTCCCTAGTGGAATCTAGCTTTACTGCAATACTAAATTGTGATAAGATAGTAGGAAATAAAACCTGCTAATACAATGTTACTTAAAAATTTGTTCTTGTTATTAGTTAGGAAGACTTAATGCCACAAAATGTCTATCAATATCAGTGTAATTATAATGTAACTTCAATTAGATTTCTAATATGACACTCTTAAAATTTTGGCTCTAATGGTCATACAATTTTATATGAAAGGATAAATACCTAGGAACAGTAAAGAATAAAATAAGACTTGGTTTACCAGGTATCAGAACATACTACAAAAAGAATATGATATCAACTTAGAAATAGGAAACTGAGTCACTGGAACATAACAGAAAATCAAGAATCAGATGCTAGTGTATGAGGATTTAATATACGGCAAGGATAGCATTCGTTTCACTGGGTAAAAATGAATTACTTAATAAATTATCTTGGTTATCCATTGGGAAAAAAATTATTTGAACTACCATCTTACACTATATACCAAAACAAATTTGAGATGCATTAAAGATAATAAACATTAAAATATTAAACAAAACTATTTTTTAAAAATCTAGGAGGCTATGTATATTATTGAGGGGCAGGAGAGTCCTTTCTCATCCAAACCAAAAACTCATACTGTAAAAGGTAAAATAAACATATTTGGCTAAGTAAAAACTAGACACTTTCGATAACAAAAGTTACCCTAGGGGCGCCTGGGTGGCTCAGTCGTTAAGCGTCTGCCTTCAGCTCAGGTCATGATCCCAGGGTCCTGGGATCGAGCCCCACATCGGGCTCCCTGCTCGGCGGGAAGCCTGCTTCTCCCTCTCCCACTCCCCCTGCTTGTGTTCCCTCTCTCACTGTCTCTCTCTCTGTCAAATAAATAAAATCTTTAAAAAAAAAAACAAAAACAAAAATAAAAGTTACCCTAAACAAATCCAACAGACAAACAACACATTTGGGGAAAAAATACTGCAAAGCAGAAGAAAACCAGACAGTTAATATATGATTTGTACAGAAAAAGCTTCTACAAATTACAGGAAGGCAAACAGTTTTTTCCGAATAGGAAAAGAATAGGAGGAGAAAACTTATAGAAGAGCTGATACAAATGGCCAGACAGTATTCAAAAATGTTCAATTTCCCTAGTGGTGCAGGAAGTTTAAATGAAAGTAAATGAAATATCCGTTATGCCCATTAGATTGACAAAGTATGGAAGAAAAATAATTACTACTGTTGAACTTTTAAAACATGTCCATTTTACATTTCTTAAAGAGAACAAAAATGTGTGTAAGGGTAAAAATATGTTTAAAAGGATATGTGAACCATAAAAGCCTTTTTGGTAAAGAATCTGCCCATATTCATTAACAATATACATATCTTTGACTGAAAACTTGTCCCTCCTGGGAATCTAGCCAAAGAAATAAAAGTTCAAATATATAAAAATATGATACAGGATATTCAATGTATCACTGTTCATAAAAGCTACCAATAGCAACTACAACAAAATGGAAACAAAGTAAATGTCCACCAATTAGATCCACTGTGGAATATTATACAGCCATCAAAAAGAATGAATTATAGCTCTGCCAACTGGGATAAAAGGGGTATTTTGAGTGACAAAACCAATGTAGAAAAAACGCTTCTAAAAATGACAGTATTATAAAACAATGATCAAACTTCCTAAAATATTACATTTATGTATGTGTGTGTATATAGGTTTGCACCTGATTGTATGATCATGTGGATAAATATGGATTACACATAATATACACCTTTATATATTAGGTTATACAATTTAGTTATATGAGATGGATGGATGAATGGATATATAGCAGCAATAGTGGGGGAGAGGGGGGATAAATAATTTGTACTAAAATATTGTAGTTCTAGGTGGCACCTGGGTGGCTCAGTGGTTAAGCATCTGCCTTCGGCTCAGGTCATGATCCCAGGGCCCTGGGATCAAGCCCCGCATCGGGCTCCCCGCTCTGCGGGAAGCCTGCTTCTCCCTCTCCCACTCCCCCTGCTTGTGTTCTCTCTTTCGCTGTGTATCTCGCTCTGTCAAATAAATAAACAAAATATTTTAAAAATAAATTAATTAATTAAAAAAATATATTGTAGTTCTATAAATACATGTACATAGTGATATAAAATCAAATACACACACCTTATTTCACTGAGTCTAAGATAATCTTTTTTGCCTTTTAATATCTCAGAAATCAGAATGCATCTTATAGTTGAGAGCATCTGGTATCTCACAATTAATTGGCAGGGTTTTCTTTCTTTTCTTAGTGAAACATAAAATGATGGTGCCTTAAGTGGATAAGATATGGTATTATACTAATATCATACCCCTCAAAAAGTGCCTTTAACCCAAGTTGAAAATGGTGCATCCAACTGAAGAGCAGACAGAGCTTTAAAAATCAGTAGTCTTTTTCCACATTTCTTTAAGTGGATTTAAAAAAAAAAAAGTGTGCAGGGGTAAAAATGGATCCATTAGGACAGAATGATCCAGTAGACAAATAATCTAACAGTGTTATACTCTTACAAATGGATTAAAGAAGAGAGGCCATGCCTTGAAATCCACCTTGGAGGGCAACTGAAATAAGAGTATTTCATTGGCCTTTCTGCAACCCTTCGGCAGACAACCAGGGTGAGACAGCAAAGGACTTTTCTCCTGCCTCGACTGCGCTCTCACTGGCAACCTGACGCCCTGATCAAACCAGTCTTCCTTCCGCTCCCAGAGGGAACAGCAGGCCTAGGGAGGCAGTGTTTCTTTCTCTGGCGTTGTGAAGTAACTGAGGACCTAGAGGAAACGGACATTTTGGCCACAGGGCTCACTAAAGGAGAATCCTTAAGTTGACTCCCAATGGGCCCATTTAAAATAGGTCTTTCTGATCTCATGTGGGATTTTCCAAAAGTCAGCATCTAGGAACACGAAAAGTTATCTGCACAAATTTTTCATTTGCTTTAAAAGCAGTGCCTTACAATCTATATCTAATAAACAGAATGTATTTATTTATAACCTTTCAATGACCAAAATGAGAATGTGAATATTCTACTCTTAGAATGTGAACAGATGATTCTCAGACAATCTAAAGCCAGTACTTCTACTTATGACTCCTAAAGTTCTTTTTTCTTTCCCTTAATGTCGTCCTCTGACCACACTGATCAAGAACTACTAACCTGAAAAGGAAAGAGAAGAGGATCCATAAAAGAATAAAGACACTCTGGAGGGTATTATGCTAAGCGAAATAATTCAATCAGAGAAAGACATGTATCATATGACCTCACTGATATGAGGAATTCTTAATCTCAGGAAACAAACTGAGGGTTGCTAAAGTGGTGGGGGGTGGGAGGGATGGGGGGGCTGGGTGATAGACATTGGGGAGGGTATGTGCTATGGTGAGCTCTGTGAATCGTGCAAAACTGTTGAATCACAGACCTGTACCTCTGAAACAAATAATACATTATACATTAAAAAAAAAAAGAAGAAGAAGAAGAAGATAGCAGGAGGGGAAGACTGAAGGGGGGGAAATCGGGAGGGGGAGACGAACCATGAGAGACTGGACTCTGAAAAACAAACTGGGGGTTCTAGAGAGGAGGGGGGTGGGGGGATGTGTTAGCCTGGTGATGGGTATTAAGGAGGGCACATTCTGCATGGAGCACTGGGTGTTATACGCAAACAATGAATCATGGAACACTACATCAAAAACTAATGATGTAATGATGGTGATTAACATAACATAATAAAAAAAAATACTAAACAGAAAAAGAAAAGAATAAAGACACTCTGGCTGCAAAAGCTGATGGTTAGAAATCACCGTTGAATTTTACTCCGTATTTTAATGAACTTATTACAGGCCTGGTATTGGCTCTGGATACCAGAATATATAAAATAAGTATATGACCCAATTCCTTGGATGACTTATAATCAGGAAATAAATCAGAGGATAATTTACAGAATGTAGTACTGCTAGTCAATCCCTCAGTGTATGCTATTTGCAAGTACGCTATTTATATGACTGTCCTTTCTTCCCAAATGAGGCCTCCATTCCTTGTTTTCCCTGATGTCCACCTCCACCTGTGCAATATCCAAGCTGTCCATGCCTAACAGGGTCAGCTAGGGGCTGGTACAAAATGGTGTTGGGCCCCAAATTCTCTTCATCACCTTCCCATCCCCTCTTCAGTGAGATCATGAATATGCTATCCTAGCCCATGTTCTCATTCTTTGGTTATTTTTAGCTCAATTAATTTTATCTCAGTAACCATTTCTCATCAGTACACATTATCTTTAACTCATTTCCTTGACCACTTTCACCTAATGTCAATTGCTTCAGGAAAGATCTAGGGAAAGGTTCAGACACATTATAATGTGTGATTTAATTAAAAAACTTTTTTTAACTTCTCTGACTTGATAAAAACTTGGAAGTTTTTAAGAGAAAAGAGGATTAGCACTTTAAAAATATTTGCCCCCCAGGGCACCTGGGTGGCTCAGTTGGTTGAGTGCCTGACTCTTGATTTTGGCTCAGGTTATGATCTCAGGGTCCTGGAATCGACCCCCACCGTCAGGCTCCGTGCTCAGCAGGGAGTCTGCTTCAGTATTCTCTCTTTCCCTCTACCCCTCCCCCTGCTTGCTCACACTCTCTCTCTAAAATAAATAAATCTTTTAAAAAAAAAAAAAGATAAAAAATAAAAATAAAAATATTTGCCCCAAAAAAAGGATGTAAGAGAGAAGATTTAAATCACTAAAACTGGGTCTTTTAAAAACAATACCTATTATTTGTATTGTCTTTAGTATGTTCTGAAAAGGGATGAGAGGGGGGTGAGAATCAAGTAGAAAGCAAGAGAATATTCAGTGATAGGCAATATAAGTAGTTTTTAAAATTGCCAAACAAAGAAAGCCCAGGATCAGCATAAGCCACGTGACAAAAAATAATATTAATTAAATGGAATCAATCACAAGGGGAAAAAATAGATATAGAGAGCAAGGCTAAAAGTTGAATGGAGAAAGGTAGTTCTCCTTTGGATTTTGAGGAGTGGGAGAGAGGAAGTGAGTACTTAAGATTCACTGAACCCAAGGCCTCTATGTATGGTTGTGCAGGTTGTGAACTGCACAAAGGCTCCCAATGAAGGTGTTGAGTGGAACTGAATCCAACTTGTGTTCCCTGGCATGGGGCAATATTTGTTTGGAGAAAGAGGTAGTTTTTTTTCTTGCCTGAAGGGATATGTCTGCCTGGTGGGAGCATCTTTTTCTAATTAACATGTGGCCTTTTAAAAATGGTTTCCAAATTCTTTGATACTCCTCCTAACAAGAAGTATGATCTATGGCTCATCCCCTTTGAATCTAAGGGTTGTTTTTTTGTTTTATTTTTTTTTACTGCTGGATCAATAGAAAATTGAAAGTGACAAAGTGACAGCTTCCTCTTCCTGCATTTTGGGCCATTCACTCATCCACTCTTGGAAGCTAGCTACCATCCCGATGGCTACCTGAAGGTGCCACGTGCAGGAGTTCTGCCTGAGTCTCAGCTGAGGCCCTGGCGAACAGCCAGCGTTAACCAGCAAACAGGTATGTAAAGACACCGCCAGGTGACACTCAGCTTTTGGGTCACACGCAGCCTTCTACTCTCTCCCTCTGATACCCCAGACATTGTAAAGCAGAGGCAAGCTGGTGTTGATGGGCCCCGTCCAAATTCCTGACCCACAGAGTCCATGAGCATGATAAAATGCTCGCTTATGCTCCTCTGCTTCGCAGTGTCTGGTTCTGCAGCAACAGATAACTGGGACATCATCCACCGGGACCTACTTCTCACTCGTGCAGAGGTTCTGTACAGCCTAGTGGCAGCTCTGACCCAAACCCCTGCGCAATGCTCTCCTGGGCTGTGCTTACCAAATTGAGTCTTCACGTACACGCCACCATGACTCCCATTTGACAGAGTCAGCTTGGTATGCAAGGCTCTTGGCCTATCTCTCCTAATTCCTCCCTCTCCACTGGCCCAAATCTCACACCATGTTTTATCCACAGTCCCACTTCTCAAGCACAGCTCTCTCTTGTCTGTGGGTCTTTACGAATGCCGACGCCTCTACCTGAAATGTCTTTCTTCCTATCCCACCCTCCATCTGCACTGCTGTATTCTCACCTTCTCACTTGGCTTTCCCATGCCAAAATTGTCGGTAATGCAGAGGATTCCCGTACGTATTTCATTCTGAACCAACTGGAACAGTGAACGCTCAATGGTTTCCCTTGGAGCTGCCAAATACACCTTCCAGATACACCAGAAATGCCTTTCCACAGAAGCAAGGGGAGGAACATGACTGCCAGCCAGATTCCAGAATCACCACCTTAATCTGTGTCACCCTGCAACGCACTCTGATGCAAGTTTGAAAACTCATTCCCACAAAGGAATGGTAAATTCAAGAAGTCTTAAAGTCAATTCTCGCCGTTAAAGCAAAATGGCATGCATCACAACATCTTCGGGATGTTTTAATCTCTTACTGACTAGAACCTCAGAGTAAGCAAAAGTGGAAAATAGCCTAGAAATCACATTTAGCCTTCGTTTCATCTGGCGCGAGGAAAGCTGTGACGAGGTAGTGTTGGACCAGCAGCAACACAACCCACAGCCTAAGCTGGCTGCAGCAGGCGTCTGAGATTCCTGAGCTCAAAATAAAAACTCCGGAGGTTTAACAAGAACAGCTTAAGAGCTGTGATCGGGAGCAACTCGTTTCTTCCTGATGATTTTCTGCACTTTTATTTTCGGCTTCTTCTCCATATAATCCCCACCATGAAACAATTAAAACAAAAAGCGACTGGACTTGAAAATGATCGCTTTGATTAAAAAAAAAAAAAAAATGTCCACACCATGAAATAAATGCTGGTCTCAAATAAAATCTTCCATGTGTTATGAAATGAGACAGCCCTAATCTCTCAAATAACAAAGATGAGGCAAAAATGATAGAATGTGAATGTCAAAGAGACTCACAGGAATAAATGGAAAATTGATAGATGCCCTGGAGTTTCCAAAACGCTTTTTTAAAAAATTTTAACACATTCTGTGACATAATATAAAATCTGTGGCATTCCATGGGAAAATAAATGTTTATTTTCAATATAAGCTTTGAAATGTGTAAATAAAAGCAGACAGGCTCCTTTCTCCAATGCTGAAGGTGCTGATAGGCTAACAAGCATTTCAATGAAAAGAAGATACATATCTCTGAAAGTGATGTCTGCCTATCTCACTCCTCCCTGTCTACCTGCCTTTCCCTTTTTTTTCTTGTCATCTCAATTTTCTGTCTGCTCTATCTCTCTTTTTTATTTTATTATTATTTGCCCTTTCCTCTCCTTCTCACCATAACTCTCTTTCCAATCAAATGACCTATTATTCTTTGTGGTCCCACTCTGTGCAGGTCAATTGGCTGCACCTTAGGACAACATGAATGCAACAGGGGGGTCCTTGTCAGCCTGGAGAGTACAATCAAGCTGAAAGAGAAGAGAAGAACCCAGAGAGCCACAAGCAGGCAGTGCCGAACTGTAAATGCTGGAGTGTTCCAAGAGCTGGGCCTTAGAAGATGAGCAGACTCTGGTATCCTGGCAGAGTATTCAGCCAAGGGATACTGGGAGCAAAGACATAGGGGAAGGAGAGCACCATATTTGTTGCAAAGTTCAACCAAGTAGACTGTTTAGTGTTGGTGTAGGGTTCAGGTAGCAAAGTGGTAAGAGACAGGGTTACAAAAGCAGATGGGATCCACATGGTAGGGGGCTTTGAACACTAGGCAAAGGGATTTAGACTGGACTATCTACCATGAAGAGCCAGTGGTGTTTTTATGGTGGGATATTTTTTTTTTTTTTTTTTTTGGTTGGATTTTAAAGAACTATCTTTGAGAATCCTCCCCTCCCTACCCTTTCATTCTGGCCAACTGTCCTCTTGTTATTTGTTATATTTGTAGAATGTAATGTTGCATTCTTCATTCTATTCTCCATCATAAAAGTAGGCAAGCTAAAGATTTCATGTGTATCTTTTTAAGTCACATACATTCCTTGGGTTTCTGTGAATGAGTAACCAAAAGAAAATAATACTCAGGTCTGGTTGTTTAGAAATAAAAGATTTTGAAGATTATCTTTCAGGAAAAAAGAAAAAAGATGAGATAAATCCAAGTCCACTATAAAATCCAAGAAATAAGTTTTGGGATATCCAACCTATTCCATAGAGATCTCCAAGAATATAGCTAAATACTTCTGATTTAAATGGAGTTTGGCTTGCAATCCTTGATATGGCCTTTTCTGATTCCTCACTAAAACACTTATAAAGTCAAATAAAAATATAAAACCATACCACCATAAAAATAATAGTTATAGACTACTTATTACTAGACTCTAAGAAGTACTTCAAATAAATATATGGCTCACAAACAAATTAAAATGTATGCTTGCAGGGCCTCAGAGACCCTGGTCTGAAGGACCACAAGCCTGAGAAGCCAGATGCTGTTTACTCTCCTCCCACCTCCTCCAAGTCACTGATCTTTCTCCATCCCTTTCCTCAGACTGAAACTCCCAGAAAATAGTAAGGCAAGAACTAGACAGCAAATGTTGCATTATTACTTCCTTTTCTGTTGCTGCACACTGGGAAGACCCTTTCTCTCCCCCAACAGTGCTCTGAAAATCATATGGAAAATATCCAGGAACTTAGAGGAAGTGTACACTCTTGAAAATGCTTTCCTTATAGGAATCAGAAGAAATTCTAAGAATTAGTTCAACAGCCTCAATTGGATACTGTCCAAGAAGCTAAGATACCTAGAGAAGAGGCTGATAAGGAGATAAAGTGTTAAGAATAAAAGACAATAGGATGAGTTTTGAAAACAGTGAGTTGAGTGCAAAAGAAGCTGGGTGGCCCAAGGAAGATTTGCAAGAAAACCAAAATTGCAATAACAAAATTAAAACTCACACAGAACCTGGTAAAGAGTGGAATCCACACTCTAGAAAATCAAATCAGAAATAGGGATCAGGAGAACGTCAGCACTGCCTTCTCTGCCAATGACAGATAAGAAGGCAAGGATGCATCTCTGATTACAGATACGAAGGCAAGAGAGATCAACAATGCAGTCCTATAAGGAGTGGCTCTCATTTGCATGAAGATCCTATAAATGAATCAAGAGTTCAATTTGCAACAAAGAAACTGGGAAGGAAGTTAAATACAGTCTTACCAGGAGTATTACTAAGCTAAAGACATAACCTGAAACTAAGAGAGGTCATTCCTCTCTAAAGAGGTAGACACAAAGTCTCATTTGGTCTTAGCTACAATAGAGAAATAAAGGACAGTTCATAGTGAGTTCAAAGTACAAAGCCACTGCCAGGGTTGAAATCCTGGATTCATCACTATGTGACCTTGGCTGAGTTATTTTATTTCTTTTTGCCTAAAAATTAAAATTATAAGTAAATTATAAAATGGTAATAATCATAGCTCTTTCTTCAAGGCTTTTGTGTTACTGCTGTTACTCAAATGAGAGGAAAGAATTAAATACACAGCCCTAGAGATGAAGAGAAATATGTTAAAATAATTAAAGAACCCAAAAAAATGCAAACTTCAAATAGGAAGTTTTGGAATTAGTTGCAATTCTTGGGCAGGGGGTGTGGCAGGGAGGGAGGGTGCAGGATCCCACCTACTGAAATCAAAAGGAAGAACTGCATAATTTAAACCAGAAGGAGCCAACTTCATCTACAGGCAATGGATTGGGAGTCTCCTGTTGTCATAACAATAATACTATGCTATCCCACTAGACCCTATGGATCCTGGTCAAAAATCTCTAGCCAATAAGCATCCTCAGCATCCAGTTCTCCCCAGACGGTAACTCCAACTTTTTGGAATGACAACCTAAATATATTTTAGATAATTCAATCTAGTGGGTAAGTGTCTTTTCCCTCCAGGAAGTTTTGCATTAAACGTAGAAATGATAAAGTGAATCAAACCTATAGAACTAATACTTTCGTAATAAATATAGGACTAGGTTTCTAATCCTTGGACAGTATTTTTATGTGTAGTATATATAAAAAGGTTTAATGTTTAAGAGAATGTGGCATATCAGTGAATATGACAGATTAGTCTTGGGATTTCAATTTAAAAGGTGTAATTGAGTAATGGATTTCAGACTTTTACCTTTAAGTGGGAAGATTTAGAGACTTTAATCAAGTTTAAAAGTGTTGTTAATGGTTAGGAGAACACGTGATTTGTTATTTAAGGTTAACTTATTAGATTTATTGGAGTTGTTAAGGTTTGGCTAGTAGGTCAGGCATTTGAAAAGCTTAAAAAGAAAACTGAATGTATCAAATGTATAAATGGATTTTAAATACTTAAGGGGATTTTATTAACTAAGTTGTAAAGGGACATGCTTGGGAGTTGAATGAGTTCAACTTAAATTGATCAAACATTATTCAAAGGCTCCCTTGAAAGCAATTGTTAAAATTTACTAGATTCATAAATCAAATAATAAAGTGTGTAAGGTGAATTTAAAGGTTTGAGAGAAGCTGGATTTCTTAAAAAAAAAAAAAAAACTGTACCTTTAATAAAGTGAATATTAAATTAAAGCCTTGAATAACAGCATAGCCTTTCTCTCTGAACAAAAGCAGCCCTCAGACATAAAAAAAAAAAAAAATTCACAATTGACACGAAGATCCCATCTAAGAATTATAAGAGTTTCTGAAAAAGAATCCCATATAAACGAAACAGAAGCAACAATCACACGTGACTGAAAATCACTTCCCAAAGCTAGAAAAAAGTGACTTGCATATACAGGCATACCTCATTTTATTGCACTTTATGTTGCTCTGCAGGGTTTGTGTTTTTTATAAGCCAAAGGTCTGTGATGACCCCATATCAAGCAAGTCGATCAGCGCCACTTTGCCAACAGCATTTGCTCACTTTGTGTCTCTGCGTCACATTTAGGTAATTCTCATAATTTCTCAAACTTTTTCATTATTATTATATTTGTTAGGGTGATCTGTGATCATGTGATCTTTGAGGTTACTACTGTAATTGCTTTGGGGGTGCCACAAAGTGCGCCCATTTAAGACAGTAAACGTCAGTGATAAATGTGTGTTCTGACTGCCCCACCAACTGGCTGTTTCTCCATCTCCCATCTCCCTCCCTCTGCTAGGGCTTCCATATTCCCTGAGACACAACAACACCGAAATTAAGCCAATTAATAACCTTACAATGGCCTCTAAGTGTTCAAGTGAAAGGCAGAGTATACATTTCTGAGTTTAAATCAAAAGCTAGTTTGAAGCTTAGTCGGAAAGGCATGTCAAAAGCCAACATCGGCCAAAAGCTAGGCCTCTTGCTCCAATTAGCCAAGTTGTGAGTGCAAAGGAACAGTTCTTGAAGGAAATTAAAAAGAGCTACTCCAGTGAACACATAAATGATAAGAAGGTGAAACAGCCTTACTGATGATATGGAGAAAGTTTTAATGTTCTAGGTAGAAGATCAAATCAGCCTCAACATTCCCTTAAGCTGAAGCCTAACCTAGAGCAAAGCCCTAACTCTCTTTAATTCTCTGAAGGCTGAGGAAGCTGCAGAAGAAAAGTTTGAAGCTAACAGAAGTTGGTTCATGAAGTTTAAGGAGAGAAGCCATCTCCATAACATAAAAGTGAGAGATACGGCAGCAAGTGCTGATGTAGAAGCTGCAGCAAGTGATCCAGAAGATCTAGCTAAGTAATTAATGAAAGCGGCTTTACTAAACAACAGATTTTCAATGTGCACAGAACAGCCTTCTATTGGAAGAGGATGCCCTAGGACTTTGACAGCTAGAGAGAAGTCAATGCCTGGCTTCAAAGCTTCAAAGAACAGGCTGACTCTCTTGTTAGAGAAGTCAATGCCACTGGTGACTTTAAGTTGAAACCAGTGCTCATTTACCATCCTGAAAATTCCAGGGCCTTTAAGAATTATGCTGAGTCTACTCTGCCTGTGCTCTGTCAATGGAACAACAAAGCCTGGACAGCAGCACATCTGTTTACAACATGGCCTACTGAATATTTTAAGCCCACTGTTGAGACTCAGGAAAAAAAGATTTCTTTCAAGATATTACTGCTTCCTGACAATGCACCTGATCACCAAAGAGCTCTGATGCAGATGGACAACAAGATGAATGTTTTCATGCCTGCTAACACAACATCCATTCTGCAGCCCATCAATCAAGGAGTAATTTTAACCTTCAAGTCTTATTGTTTAAGAAACACATCTCATAAGGCTAGAGCTGCCATAGATAGTGATTCCCCTGATGGATGTGTGCAAAGTAAATTGAGAACCTTCTGGGAAGGATTCACCATTTGAGATGCCATTAAGAACATGTGTGATTCTGGGAAGAGGCCAAAATATCAACATTAACAGAAGTTTGGAAGAAGTTGATTCCAATTCTCATGAGGGGTTCAAGACTTTAGTGGAGGAAGTAACGACAGATGTGGTGGAAAGAGCAACAGAACTAGAATTAGAAGCGAGCCTGAAGACGGGACTGAATTACTGCAATCTCATGGTAAAACTTTAATGGATGAAGAACTGCTTCTTATGGATGAGCAAAGAAAGTGGTTTCTTGAGAAGGAATCTACTCCTGGTGGAGATGCTGTGAAGATTGTTGACATGACAACAAAGGATTTAGAACATTACATAAAGTTAGTTGATAAAGCAATGGCAGGGTTTGAGAAATCAGACTCCAATTTTGGAAGAAGTTCTACTGTAGGTAGAATGCCATCAAACAGCATGTGAATGCTACAGAGAAATCGTTCATGAAAAGAAGAGTCAATCAGAGTGACACACTTCATTGTTGTCTGATTTTAAATAAATTGCCACAGCCACCCCAAACTTCAGCAACCACCACCCTGGTCCGTCAGCAGCCATCCACATGGAGGCAAGACTTTCTGTCAGCAAAAATATTATGACTCACTGAAAGTTCAGATGATTCTTAGCATTTTTAGCAATAAAGTATTTTCTAATAAAGGTATGTACTTTTTTTTAGACATAATGTTACTGAACACTTAATAGACTACAGTATAATATAAAAACTTTTATATGCACTGGGAAACCAAAAAACTCATTTGACTCACTTTATTGAGATATTCACTTTATTGCAGAGGTTTGGAATTGAACCCACAATACCTCCGATATATGCCTATACAGACCAGTAAGCAGGGACTTACTGCATTCTAGGAAAAATTAAGAACTGCTATTAAATTTTAGAAAAAAGAATTTAATTACAAGGATAAAGAAAAAAATCACATTAGCCTCCTGATAGAAAGAAAAATAGGTGATCCACAAGGGAAAAATATCAGGCTGGCCTCAGACTTCTCTTTATAGCAAAGGCCAGAGAACTACAGATCAACAACTACAGAGTTTGAACAAAAACGGTTACTATCTAAATATTTTCTATTTCACCAACTTATTATCTATGTATGAAGCAAAGATAAAAACATTCCCAGAACTCTAAAAGTACACTGAAGATACATTCCTATGCACAAAGATGAATTAAAAACAGGAGCTTAGAAATCAGGCAGTCATGTGTAAGATGATTGTGGTGAGCATTACATGAGTTAAAGAGTAAAGCTTAAATAATTGCAAATATTTTTTTTCAGGTCAAATGGCATTAAGCACAGTCATTTGATTTCTTCCTCCCCACTTTCCCAATGAAATCAGGGGAAATCCTTTATCAGCAAGCCCTGAAAGGGAAGAACAGCATTCACATGGCAAAAGGTACAAACATTCTCATCCAGTGAAGATAAAGATATTGAGAAAAGGTCCAAAATGTGTTCCATCACAGAGCCCCCTCCGAAGTAAGAGCAGCAAACCCAGGATTTAAGTGAAAGAAGCCTTGGCTGAACCTTACTGACATTCCTAAGCTGGAGGCCTGGGCGGGACTTAGGACAACCAGGAGCCAACTGCACTCCATTTCACCCCTCATGAGCATTAACACTGGAAAGAATGTGGCCCCAGGATCCATTTGACAGCAGAAAGCAGAAAGCTGGAACACTGTCAGAGATCTGATGGGCTGTACTGCAGAAGGAGACTGGAAACTGGCTGTAGGTATCAAGCCACAGCTTGATCCAGGCGTGGTACATGCAGAAAATTGGTCTCCGTTTCAGAAGTTTCACCAAGCCCAAAGAACAAAGATCCTCCACTGGTATGTATGTATGTATGTATTTATGTATTTATTTATTTCACCAATATTTATTGTCAACCAACTAGGAAATTAAATAGCATGATCTTTGTGCTCCAAAGCTTACAGTATACAGGGGACATGAGACAAATAAACAGGCAATGGTGATAATAGATGAATAGGTGAAGAACATAGAGCCAGTAGATAATCCACAGGGGCATCCAGATCAGACTTCAATAATTGGGAAAGACTTGCCAAAGGAAATAGTTTGTAGGTGAAAAAGGAGTTGTAGTAGGTGAAAGGTTTGGAGTCAGGGCAAGTGGGGAAGTATGTAAGAGAGTACTTCAGACAGAAAAAGCAGCAAGGGTTAAGCCAAGAACCAAGAGAACATGATGCATTTAGGATCTGAAAGAGGCAAGGAGGGGTCCAAGTCATAGAGAACCTTGTGACTCGTGCTTAAAACTCTGAACTTCACCCCAAGAACAGTGTAAGAGTGCTGAAGGATTTTTAAGCAGTGGAATATGATTTCCATTGTGAAAGATGATTTTGCTAAGAAAAAATCAGGAATGGAGGCCACAAGACTAATGACAGGGTGAGAAGGGAAGGTAGTGTAATAATCGAGGGGATTCGTGATCATGACTGACCTAGACAGCTGGTTGTAGACATGGAAAATACATCAGATTTGAGAGAGATCCTGAAACTATAAGACGTAGGGATGAATTTTATGTTAGTTACTTATTGCTGCATAACAAATTACCACTAATCTAGCATACACACATTTTTCATCCCGCAGTTTCGATGAATCAGGAATCAGGGCATGTCTTCCGCTTCATGGTCTCACACAAGGCTACAGTCAAAGTGTTGGTCAGGGCTGGAGTCTCATCTGATGGTTCAAATGAAGAAGGATCTGCAAAGGTCATGTAGTTTTTGACAGGATTTAGTTACTTGCAACAGTTAGACTGGGGGTCTTTGTTCCTTCCTATATAGAACATTCCTCTGCAACATGGTAGTTTGCCTCAGCAAAGCCAAGAAAGGATAGAATGTGCTGGCATGGAAGAAGTCACATTTTTAACCTAATCATGGAAATGACATGCCATCTATTGGGTACAAGCAAGTTGCTATGCCAGTCCATACTCAAGAGGAGGGAATTATATGAAGACATGAATTACACAAGGACAGAAGGCAGGGATTATTGGAACTATCTTTGAGTCTGACTGGCTATGTGGATTGAGATGAATAAAAGGGCAGACAGTTGAATTATTGGGACTACTGAAGTAGTGACCAGTTTTTGCCATTAAGTAATGAGATGAGTTTTGGATATTTTGAATTTGGAGAACCTGTAGCACACCCATGTTGAGTTGAGTAATACTTGCTGGGATACAGGGTTTTCATACTTGGTATAGTCATCAGGACTAAGGGTAGGAATTGTCACTTCTCAATAGATTATCAAAGTGTTGACTGTTGATGAGATGACCCAGGGAAAGTGGATAAAGAAAACCCTAAGGCATATTACCATTAAACATAATGGTAGAAAGTGTTTTAAGAAAGTACCTCCTGAATGTGAATCTCCAGAGATGAGGTCTGGTCATCCACATTTTTTGGAAGAAACACAGGTGATTGTGATGTGCAACCAGGCTTGAAAACCACTGAAATGTATTCATTAAAAAACATACTAAACATATACAGTTGACCTTTGAACAAAGCAGGTTTGAACAGCACAGGTCCACTTGTATGGAGATTTTTTTTTTTCAATAAATACAGTACTATAAATGTATTTTCTTTTCCTCATGATTTTCTTAATAACATTTCCTTTTCTCTAGCTTACCCTATTGTAAGAATACAATATATAATAGATATTACATACAAAATATGAATTAAATGTTTATGTTATTGGTTAGGTTTCCAGTCAACAGTAAGGTTATCAGTGGTTAAGTTTCTGTGGATTCAAAAGGATTTTGAACTGTGGATTTTCAACTGTGTAGGGGGTCAGCTCCCCTAAGCCCTGCATTGTTCGAGAATCTACTGTATATACCTAAGCTTTAATGGTGGTTATTTCCAGGAGGCAGGATTATAGGTGATCTTTATTTTCTCCTTTCTGCTTGCCTGTACCTTCTATCCTGAACATATTTCTTTTATAAAAAGGAAATCAAGTTGCTCCTTTTAAAAACAATTCTACCACAAACAAATAGGGTTTATCTAAGAAGTACAATAAAAGAAATTTTATTAATATAATACATCATATTGAAGGGGTTCAGAACAAGGCTTCCCAAAATGTGCTACTTTGGCATGTGGATTTCGTTGAGCTGAAGTCAATCAAGGCCCAAAGACTCAGGAAGACCTCCCCTCTTAACTACCTAAAAGAATTCAGAGGGGCGCCTGGATGGCTCAGTCAGTTAAGTGTCTTGTCTGCCTTCGGCTCAGGTCATGATCTCAGGGTCCTGGGATCAAGCTCCTGTTGAGCTCCCTGCTCAGCGGGGATCCTGCTTCTCCCTCTCCCTCTGCCCCTCCCCCCACTTGTGTGTGAGCACATGTGCTCTCTCTCTCTCTCTTTCTCTGTCAAATAAATAAATAAAATCTTTAAAAAAAAAAAAAAGAATTTAGAAAGAGGGCCTGATCGAGAAACAGAACTATCACCACAGATAACTACAAAGAATACGTGCTAGATGTGGTAAACTGTGGGGGGCTTGTCCCATTGTGTCTGTACAGCATGACAAACATTTGTTACCAAACATCTGCTCTTCTCATCTTCCTGTAAATTGTCTTCATCCCCTTTGAAGCCTCAGATTCCTACCCCTGCTCTAGCTCATGATGGCATATAAGCTTCAATTGCCTGACCGCATGTGGGTCTCATATGCTCATGAGGCTCCCATACATACATAATCAAATTTGTTTTTCTCTTGTTAATCTGCCTTATGTCAATTTAATAGACCAGCCAAAAGAACCTAGAAGGGCAGAGCAAATATTTTTCCTCTCCAACACTATTAATAGAGTAAAAAGCATATGGGAAACTCAAAACATAGCCATTTTTCACCTGTGCAAAGATTTGCATTTTTGTGATAACATTCAAGGCTCATAATGCTATCATTGAGATAGGAACTGTTATAAACGATGGGTTGGTATATAAATTAGTACACACTTCCTAAAGAGAAATTTGGCAGTGGGTATCAAGACCCATAAAATTATTTATACTCTTGGATTTAACTTTACTTCCAGGAATTTATCCTGAGCAAATAATCGGAGATATGGACAGAGATTTACCCATACAATGAATTCATAGCCATATTATTGATGATGGTGAAAAATTACAAATAACTGATGGATAATTAGAAATAGTTAAACAAATGGTTCATATGCATGCCACTCTAACGTCCTTTAACTTCATCCAGGTGAATACAAATGTGTTGTGTTTACTGTAATACCATATACATTTACTATAATATGATAACACTCTTTACTATAATACTATATGCTATAGTATCATATACTGTAACCCTATATAAGCAATATATACTATCTCATGTTTACCATAATACTAGCCTATAAGGCCCCACTGGCTTGATTATTACTAGGTCAAGATTTTTTCAGGAACCACTCCCCCAATTATCCCCTCTTTGATTCTGAGACAGAAGAGGAGACCTAGGAGGAAATAGTTATGGAATTGAGCCACACAGCCCCTCTGCACTTCACCTCAGTGTCCTTCTCTCCTTCCAGAGCCTTCCTGCAGCTAGCCTCACCTCTGCTGGCCTCTTCAGAAAGGCCAACTTCTGGCATTCATCTCTGGCCAAGAAAACAGTTCCTTCCACTCCCTTTAAACAGCTACTCTAAGGGCTTTCCCTTAGAAAAAAGAGTTGATAGGAGAGTTGATAGGCCCCAGAGACACAGTTCTTCCCCAGACACCACAACTTGCCAGTGCGAGCAGCTCGGGTTGGGCACTATCGAGGTATTGGACCTGGAGCTACCCTCTCTGTGACATTCCAGCCACTGCGCTCTGGCCAACCTCCAGATGTCTTCCCTCCAGGTGACTTCACTTGAGTCCCCCCGTGCCTCCCTCCAGTATGGCTTCCTCTGGGAATCCAGTCCATTCCACAGCCTGACTTTATTGATGAGCCTCATTCTGCTTTCCTCCCAGAAGCAACTCAAGAATGGGGCTGGAAATCTTTTTCACTGTCTCAATGGTCCATGACAGTTAAGAAATTCCCTCTGTCCCTCTGTCACTGACGGAGGCTGGTCTTCTCAGAGCATACAGAGAATGTAGGTGGGCAAAACTCCCTTTCTCCACAAGCCAGACACATTTTGCCACTGCCTTTTGAATCAGATTTTCCCAAAAATGAATTTTTCTATTTTTGCATTAAAAAGACCATTCACATGCATATTTGTACATCTCTAAGTCATAAAAATTTTTCTTTATTATAAGTTGCTTTTATGGGATAAAGAACCACCCTAACCTCTATTATACTCCATTAAGAACAAATAACCAAGAGAATATTTATTCACCCGTTTAATAAATATTATTTTTTACTTACAATGTAGATATTGTAAGTACTACTAAAATGAAAAGAAGAATGATCCCTACTCACAAGAACAGGAGGAAGACGTGAGCAAAAATAATTGTGATACAATACGATACAAATTAAGTGTGATAAGAGTAGCACAAATAATGAAATATGATAGTTCACTGAATTTCAAAAGAATGATTAAAAAAAGCTTTCTGGAGGTGCGCCAGTATTAAAATAAGTGTAAATGGAAATGTTTCAAGAGTAGGCTGAGGGGGGGCTGGGCTTTTGTTTTTGTTTTTGTTTTAAAGCAACCTAAAGGCTTACACACTATATTTTGTAAAAATTTAGTTCTGAGTTTTATTAGTTGGGACTCTTTTGGTTGCAGATTTTAGAAACCCAACTTAAACTTTCTGGTTTAGGGCATAATAGGAATTGAATGGTTTTTGGAAGAATACTGGACACATCTCAGGTGACCACAGAAAGGGTTAAGGACAGAGCTTTATTATGATTGGTGCAGTTTTTAATCAAGTAATGCCCCTGGACCAATCCACAGAAGCTGAGCCTGTGGACATGTTTTACAAAAATGGCAGCTCAGAGATACAATGTTGAAATAAAGGAAATACTGTTTACAAAAGGATAGACAAAACCACTAAGCCCTGCATGCTCAAACTGTGTAAACTTTTAGTTCTTTATCTTATAAGTAAGACTTCTCTTAGAGAATTATTCAACATCACATAGAGATGGCTGGCCTCCCTATTTCTATTTCAGATTTACATACAATACAAAAATCAACACGTGCTATAAGGAGGGAAAAGGAACACCTCTGGACATTGGTTAAAGTACAGAGAAATCCCAGGTACAAATTTCTCAAGGATCACCAAAAATATAGGCTTTGATGTGATCTATTTCCTGCAACAACATTTAAAACAAATAGATATTCACGCCTCCATTAATTTCTCCAGTTCTATAACCAGATCATGAGAAATGCCAAGTTTCACACTGGCCTCTTCACTGGATGTCTGAACAAGTTAAACAAAATTTTATTTAACATCCATTTCTCCCACTTAAATCTAAAGACAACTGCCCTGGCTCCTAGTGTCTCACTGTTCCCAGATTAGGACCTCATATAACTAAGATGCTCAATGAGGAAGACTGATTAGCCTGGGGCCTTCTGACCCCCAGAAAATGCTATGCCTATTGATGTTCACTTTTATAAAATAAGAGGGACATTAAAAAGTATGCCTATTAGGGAACAGCAGGCTTTGCTCTGATGAATATCAGCAGCACATGGTATAGGAATATTCATGGTCATTACTAGCACTCCCTTGAGTTTTTCTGAGATAATTATAGGACTGGAGGCTCAGCACACAGCACCATAAACAACTCTCAGATTGTTCCCTCAGCCCTCCAAGTAGAGTTTCCAGATTTAGAATAAAAGTACAGGACATCCAGTTAAAGTTGAATTTCAGATAAGTAAGTAATATTCTTCAGTAGAATTATGTCCCATGCAATATTTGAGATATACTTCTACTAAAAATTTAATCGTTATCTGAAATTCAACTTTAGGCTGGGCATCCTGTATTTTATCCAGCAACCCTACCCTCCAAGGCCTCTTTGATACTACCTTTAGTCCTCTTCTCTAAATACTGTTTTTAGCACAAACAGCTTCCAAGAATTAAATTTCAAGAAGCTTTTTATCCAAACCCCATAAGCTCTTTTTGGGGGGGGGGCAGGGTGGAGAGTGAGGGAGAGACAGGCTCCATGCCCAGCAGGGCTCAATCTCACAACCATGAGATCATGACCTGAGCCAAAATCAAAAGTCAGACACTTAACCGACTGAGTCACCCAGGCACCCCAAAACCCCGTAAGCTTTTCACTTCCACCATTCTGTGGTCACCAAACTGAATTCAGAGGCCCAAGGGATGATAAAAAAGAGGGAAAACAAGAAATAAATAAATACATTTATTTTCTCTTTCAAATAATTCCTTCTCCTCCCGTGCCACTTGATCCCCAAATAAAGTACTAACCAATGTTAGTACATTGCCCACGGTAAGTACTGCTAATGATTCCTTGGGTTGGACCTATTTACAGGGCAGTTTGCGGTACAGTGGAAATCTTCCGTAGAAGTGTGCTATTGTTACTTCCTAAAATGCCTGACAGAGGCTGCCAGCAACACCAAGTATGTCCTTACCAGATGCATGGGGCCCAACGCAGAGAAACGCCACTGCCATGGCAGCTCCCTGTCCATATATCATAAGCAGGTGCACATCCTTACAATAGGCCTGCCACAAGGAAAGGAGGAGACCATACATCACCTCTCAACATCTAGAATTTATATTTAAACCTACCCTTGCAATGTCAGGTCTGGGATGTCCTTGTATTAAACCCAAATCATAAAATACTTGAAGAGAGAACATGAAAAACCATAACTCTACCTTCAACTCAACACCTCTACTGTCACTTCTGTTTGGGAATTTTTACAAGTTTTTGTTGAAGGCAGTGTAGGTGTGGGAGCTAAGGAGGTTACAGTTAACCAAGAAAAATAATATAATTCTAGAATGGGGGAACAAAAGCATCTCATCAATGACCTCAGGAAAGAGAGTTTAAAAACAAACTCCCAGGTCCCATCTGTCAGGTGGCCACAAATCTAATTGTTGGGGTCCCAACAAGTGATTCTGAAGGCTGAAAAATAAAAGGAATGAATGAGGCATTTATTCTGCCCTTCCTGTACTTAATGGGGTACTTTATGTGTTTCAGGGTAATAAAACAGTCGGTAAAGGAATTTCTTTTTTGGAAAATTTCTGCTAATAAATGCAGAAGGAATGACAGAACCAGAAAATCAACATTTTGCAAGCCCTTAAATGAAATAGTGGACCTAGATAACAATCACCAAGAAACAGAAACTTCATAATGGAGGGATGAGGCTGACACACTTGTCCCCACTCAGGGATCTTAGCATCACTTCAAGTGGGACAACCAGACCGATGGCTTCATGAAATGAAGCAGCAGGAAGCACAGAGCACCACGCAGGAAAAAGTCTGGCCTAAAAACTGGACTTGAATCTACGTGAACCTTAGGATCATTATATCATCCTCTCATCTGTGTGTGTTAAATTTTACATTAAAAAAAAAAAGTATTCAGAATGTTCTTGGAACCTTTGCTTTTGACCCTTGTTTTAAACCCTTCTAAGATTCATTATTCATTCCCTTCACCATCCTGAACACAGCTGAGTCTTTCTTTGATGACAGGGGTCAGCATTTCATGCTTATTACAATAAACTTCAAGTAGGAGTTTCCATAGCTACTGATTTAAATCATGTAAGGGACATTGAACCGAATCTATACTAATCCCAGAATATTTATTCATCGATTGTAAATAGCTTTTAAGATCTTTCATGTACTCCATACTGCCACCATATATTTTCTTGATATTTGACCTTTTTCTGATAAGATTTTTTAAAAATATTCGAAACCATAGTGAGTGTTGCGAGGGCACTGGAACTACTGAAACATTGCGGTTAACTGGATACTGATTATGGGAGGTTTACCTTATACAAAAGAACTTATGGCAGAGGTAGGGGAGCTTGGTCCTGACAACATTCTGTAAGACTGCTGCTCACCCACTCTTCCCATTCCGTGTGCCTGACCTGTGGCTGAAACGAGATCAGCTGTCTGCACGTAATAAAACCAGGTGAGGTTACCTTCAGGCTTCATGAAGTTAACAAGCATGTTGAGAATGACTGAACTTCATTCACACACAAACACAGAGGAAAGAGGGTAGGGCTCCAGAAGAAACACCTTGTTCTTTCTTATGGAAATAATTGCTAAAAACTCTCAGCTGTTGAGGGTAGGGGATTGTGCTTCTGACATAATCTGAATTGCACTTTTTCCTCCATCTTCACCAACCTTTTCTTATTCCACCCTGGTCCATCACGGAGTAGCTGCAATTTCATCAGCGTCCTTTTGTTAAATCTCTCAATGCACTTCAGAGTTCACTTTATGCATTCTCATGATCAATCATCTTGCTGAGGATACTTTGCTTCCTGCCAGTACCCTCTGTAACATGCTGGCTGCCTACATTCTGTGCAAAACCCTGGCATGCACTGTTTGTCTCTCAGTTTCTGATGTGTTATGACTTACTGCCTGTCTAATCTCTGAGCTGTCAGTGGACTGTTCTGTATTTTTTGTCTGCCCATGGCAAAGGAAAGAGAAGGGTTTGTTTGTTGTTTATTTCTTTCTGTTTTTATTTTATATTTGTGGGAAGGGCAACTTCCTGATTGGAGTTCCTGCGGAAAACAGACTTCTTTCTTCCTTAGTTCGTTTCTGATCCAATGCTGTTAGTCTCTGGCTGCCACCGCGGGCAGGTGGATGTTTCTTAGCCTGTCATGCCCAATACCGAATAGACTCCAACAGTAACCTTCCTGCGGTTGGTTTTGCTTTTTCAAATTCCACAAATTACTGAAATTTTGCTTATAGGCAGAAGTAGAGATCAAGGCTTTAAGAAAGAAAAGGAAATTCTACAAAACCCAGAGCTGAGTAAGAATCCCTGTCGCTGTGATCCTTGCCCTTTTCTGATAAGACTGAAATGAAGATCTCTTGCCTCTTTCTTCCTTAAATACTCCCTTTCTCCCCCCTCCACATCCAACCCCATTTCCCAGACATAATAAAATCCAAAGATTAAGACCACCAAGCATCTGCTACTCAAGAGGTACAATAGGTAGAAGACTCAAGTTAAAGGCCTGTTAGAAAAAAAAGCCATCACCTAGAAAGGATATGGTAAATTCAGAGAGAAGATATCTAAGTGCTAATGGGTACCTACAGAGAAATGAGGGCAGAGAACAAGAGTTCAGGAGAATAAATGAAGACTTCATAAGAAAGAAAATGATTATGTTGCAGATAGAAGGGGCCCAGAATCTATAATAAAAACGAAAACTCCAGGGAACAAGAAAATGAGTCCAAAACCAGGAACCATCAACAGCCGATGACTATTATCGAGAGAAAAAGGTGGGAACGGGGAAGCTGCACCAGTGAATGGAAAATCACCCGAAGACAGACCCTGAGAAAGTTACTTCCCTCTAACGATCCATGTCTCTGGCCAGAGGAAGAAAGGACATCCAGAAGAAACTAGATAGACCCTTCTCCTCAAGATGACAAAGGAAAGCTAAAGATAGAAACAGTTCGATTTGCTGTTTAAGCATAGAAGCAGGGTGAACTAACCAGCATTCATAATTGGAGGGGGCAGACCCTAGAGGAGAGGCTGTGGCCCAAGGGGAGATAAATCTATGCCATTACTAGAGCAGCAGGGATGGGACTTAATGTTCTGATCTTGAGTGGGGTTAAGTGAATTAAGGCACTTGTATCGGTGGGAAGCCCCCAAGCCTTCTCACTCCAGGGGTCTTCAGTTCTGCACCCAAGTTTTGAGGGTATGCTGAGCTATAGTGGGTAGAGGAGGGGGTAGGGAGGTACCAAGGAGGTGGAGGGAAACAGAGTAAGAACAAGGTGACCCAGATCAATTTTGAAGGAAAAAAAACCTCTTCCTTCCTTCCTAAAGAGAACGAATCTAAAGTTATCCAGTGCTATGATCTGTTTACACCTAGACCTATAGCCAACATTCATTTCGTAAATGGTTACTGATCTCCCACTATATTTAAGGCACCAGTAGTCAAAGTGGGAATCAACAGAAGTAACCAAGAAGGTGACACTGAAAAAAATGGACTAAAAGAATAATTAATTTCCAAGCTGGAATATTAGTAGCCTCAGATTATGAATAATATTAGTCTCTGTCATCTGATCTAAACACAGATTCTATTATCTATGTATCTCGCTAAGTAGCCAATGAAAAAGCATGCTTAACATCTACCATATGCCAAGATTTATACCAGATGGTGCAAATAGAAAGTTTTCAGACATGATACCTGACATGAACAGCTCTTCCCAGGAGGGAACAAGGGAAAAAAATTTAAAAACCAACATTACAATCTACATAGGCACAAATTACACAGAAGCTCAAAGGATGATATGAGAGGCCAGGCTGATAACACTTTACCTCCAGATGGTAAAAGGGGAGGGAGGCATTCCAGTCAGAGGGAACAGCATATGCAAAGAGCAGGACAAGAGAAAAGGCACGGCAGAGTCATAAAGAAGTAAGTAGTCCCCTGTGGTTGGAGTCCTGGAAGCATAGAAGAAATGAGCAGATTAGATAAGAGGAAGGTTTCTCAACCTTAGTGCTATGGACATTTTAGACTCTAGCCTTCTCTGTTGTAGAAGCTGTCCTGTGCATTGGAAGATGTTTAGCAGCATCCCTGGCCTCTATCCACTAGATACCAGAAACACACACAACCATAGTGACAATCAAAAAGGTACACAGATACTGTCAAATGTCCACTGGGAGGCAAAATTGAGCCTGGTCGAGAATCACTAGATTAGAGAGAGAGAAATGGGTCAATTTATGAATGGCTTTGCATAGGGTTTGGATATTCTCTCTAAACACTGAAAACCCTGGAAGGAATTCACCTGATCATACAGGTCCTTGAGACCCATCACTTTTATATGGAGGATCTGCAGAGAGACAAAGCTGGAGTAAGGAACCCAGTTAGGAAGAGGCTACTGCAATAGTCCAGTCAAGGGAGGATGCAAGCCTGAACTAAGGCAAGGACAGGGGGACCAGAAAAAGGAGGGCAGAAGGTAAGAGAAAGATGATAACATGATGTCATGTTTCCCTGACTTCTCGGTCAAAATAATCACCAAAGAGCAGACACACTAAATCTTAAAATGATTATAACTGGTAAACAGATTTACAGTGTAGTGATAGAAAAATGAATACTTCATGAGCTTTCCTGAGAAAACATTCTTGCTTTTTCAAAAATCATTCCACATTAAAATTAATACATTCATTTATTTAACAACAACACTATTAACTTCTGGGCTAGCAGAAAATAGGAGAAACTATGTGTAAACATATGTAGAGTTCGTGTAGGAAACAAAACCATGAGACTTGCTGGGTTGGTGGCCTGTGAAATCTAGAGACCTCAATCCTCTCTCTCTCAGGGCTGTTTCAGAATCTTATCCATCCCAAGGACAAGAAAAAGAAAAAAAACAACTTCAAGCAAACAACACTGCCTTTTTCAAGGAGACACTCTTTCTTGTACATATCCAAGCACATTCTCTTTGTAAACTTATACAGCGTCATCTGTCCAATGATCTTGAAGTGTCAAGGCATTTCAGAAGCCAATTAATTGTGTTTCCTCTGAGAGCACATTTACATGAGAAAATTAAAATGCTTTTTGTAGGGACGACTGTAGGATTGTGACATACAGATAATACCACTTACCACTGCCTCGATTCCTACTGAGATCCACAAAAGTAACAGCAGAAAAAGGGTAGCTCGTGGCAACAGCACCATATTCCACACGCTGGGCTGTCCAGACAGCACACCTGGTGGTCTTCCTAATGCCACTTCCAACCTTCTCCCAGCACCAAACCTAAATCATATGTCCACTGTCTTCTCCATATCAGCTCCACATGACCAAAACAAAAAACCCTGCATTCGTGGAGGCTGTCACACAAATTGAAATTAGAGTAAAACCACAGCGAGTAGGTTAGCCAGCTTTGAATATCACTCTAGTAGGAGAAGCACTGAATTGGCTAAATTAACATTTTTCTCCTTCAAAGTCTTTTTTATTCCCCTACCTCTTCTATTTCATTTTCAACACCCAGGTAACTGACTTATTAACCAATCTCTCTGGAGACTGCTGGTCCTTCCATTGAGACTGTTACAGAAAAAGCTTATTCTGCCCAAACTTAGTATTACTGGAACACCTCAGGAGACATAACATTTATAAACTTCCTGTCACCCAATGTGCTGTTCAGAAGCCATTCATTTTAACTTAATTTGCAGGACTGAAAGTCTCAAGCTCACTCGCTATATAAAAAGTGACTTTTTTAGCTATTACCCATTATCATTTTGCCTCCTGCCAGTGGTACAAAGTTAAACAGCACCACAAAACTGAAAACCCTTTGTTTGTAGTTAAACAATGATCTCCAAGACAGTTCTTACCTGGAAGGCAACATTTCCCCCCTTTCAAAATCTAATAATAATATCAATATAGTAAGCTACTACTTTTCTTAGGATGCTGATACTGGTGAAGTACTACTTTAGGGTCAATGAATACTTTATGGAAATCTTTGAAAAATATAGTTTAAGGATCATTTTTCCTGCCACCTAATCTTCATCTGTTTCTTCTAATATTAATATGTTTTTTTTAATTTATGTGTAGAAAACCACAATGATTACTGCCAGAAAAGTCTCCAACTGCTTATGTAGGAAGTTACATACCAGAAGCACCTGGGTGGCTCAGTCAATTAAGTGTCCGACACTTGATTTTGGTTCACGTCATGATCTCAGGGTTGTGAGATCAAGCCCCATATCAGACACCAAGCTGGGCATCAAGCCATCGAGCCTGCTTAAGATTCTCTCTCTCCCTCTGCCATCCCCACCTTGCCCAAACCAAAAAAAAAAAAAGTGATGTACCACTTTGTGATATGGTAATGGATACTAATCACATGACACACATGTCCTTCTGGTAGAAATAGCCAATTTGCAACTAAATACTATCAATATCATTAAGATCCTTAATGGTATATAACCTAGATTCCTGAAAAATAAATTAACAATCTAGACAAACTTGGCCCAGCTCATTTCTGGCCTGAGGTCACTGCTATCCACCTGGAACCAAAAGTGACAAATAAACCCATAGGTAGTTTTTGGGTAAGAACTCCAGACCAGGAAGTCACCATCCATTTAGATGAGTTAGGATCATATATTTGGGATGAGATACAGGATTCTTTTCCACTAGGTTTGAAGCACCGCACCAACCTTCTTAAGCCAGACAAACAGAATCACATCATTTGGACACTGATGTTGTATTCACTCTATTTCTCCTCTGAAATGATTTTTGGCAAGATCACCAATGGCCTCCTTTTCGCTAAATCCATCCACTGGACACTTTTAAGTCTTCACCTTAATTAACCTTTATCTTTTCTCTCCTTCTATTCTCTCTTGTTGCACTACTTTTTAGAAGATTTCCTCAACTTTTTCTCCCAATTATTCTGGTGAATGTTTTATTTGAGAAATCATCTCTAATTTCCAAGTGTTCTTCTTTTTCTTTGCATTTTTCATTTTCATGGCATCTCGTTCTTTTATGAAGGCAATAACTCCCTTAAATCTCTCTAAGGACAACAGAGTTATCACTGTTGTTTTTAAATTCTTTTCAGTTCCCTGGATTCTCTCTTTTTTCAGGGGTCAGTTTTCTATGATTATCTTTCACTCTTTTCTTTTCCATGTTTGTGAACTTCCTCAAATATAAAGCTGACCAGAAACAGGATTTGCCAATTCACAGGCTTCCCCCTCAGGGTGAAGAGGTGAGAACCAGATGTATTTATGGGCCATCAAAATGACAGAATGTGAAGGTCTCTCCGCCAGGGTGATAACATCTACACTAACAACTCAAGTTCTCTCAAAATATTGGTTCAATTTCTTTAGAAAAGAATACTCTGGGTTTTAAGTGTATGGCTGTTACTGTTTTTGCCTGGAGGAAAATGTTTGGTTGCTAAACCTTCTGAAGGAAAAAAAGGAGACTATGTGTCCTTATTTAAATAGGCTTTTAAATATAAACCTTCAATTCTCTGCTTTCTGTACCCTCATCCCCACTCTCTGTTACTTGCTATCTCTGAGCTTGCAATCTAGATCCTTTCTGGAACATTCTAGGCAGGCTGGCTCCTTTCTGGGCTGCAACCTCCTCTGCAGATATCATGGCTGAAGTTTTCTCCACTCTGCTCAACCAATCTTCAATTTGCTTTGGATCAGTGAAATCAGTATCTTTGTCATTTCTCCCTTTGTAAGTTGAGAACATCAGCATTGTCTCTCCTGACTACATGTCAGCCTTTGCTAATCCAAGATGAGATTTGAAATTTGAAATCCACATAATTATTAAGGGTCTTGTATGTGTATTTTCTCATTCCAGCCATCAACAGATGTATCTTTGATAATTTTTCAGAAATCATACATGTGTGATTACTTTCTGAATCTTTATACATTTGAAAATGCTTTTCTGTTGCTTTCACATATTGATAAAAACTTGGATGAATAATTTGGTCAAACATTTTTTCCTCATAGTTCTATTATGATCTCGTGCTTCATATTATACAGGTTACTCTATCATGTTGTGTTTAGTATTATAGAGTTGAAATCTGAATTCAGCTTGATTTTTGTTCTTCTGTATGAAAAGGTTTAGGAATTCAGGGTTTTGCATCTGCTTATTTTCTCTGGGAATTATTGAGCGCTATTAAATGCTGACTCAATCTTTCTTCCATTTGGGAAAGTTTTCTTCTTTATATCTATTATTATTACTTTGATACCATTGATACTCTTGATGCTCATGGTTTCATTATCTAACCTCTGCTTTCCATATTGATCAACTTTGCTATCAGCATGTTCACCCCTTGGATGATTTCCTCTGCATTGTAAAGGTGTCTCTCAACTCTCTCTTCATAGTAACAGATGCAATTTTTTTTTCTTGCAGTCTCAGTTATGTTCTTTCTTCTTTCTAAAAAAAGATTTCAAAAATGTTCTTTTGTTTCCTTTAATAGATCATTTTTCAAAGTATACTTTCCATCTGTATCTTCAAGGCAATGGTCCTTTTTTCTCAAGTTGCAGAAACTTTCTAAAGGCCCCACGTTGGTTTTGTTTGCCTGCTTGCTCATCCTTTACTGAAGAAAGTTTTATCTGGTTTCTTTCTTCTGAAGGATAAGTTGCAAATATTGCTCTTAATCCTCTGACCTCTTCCCACCCCCAATAAACACATCCTGCATTCCCTGTCACCTGGATGCCAACAGAATTCCCCTCTCAGCTCTTAACATGGGGGAAAAAAGGTGATCATTTATACACACACACACACACACACACACACACACATCCTTATGGTAGACTATGTTTCATTTTTCAAGATTACCATGAAAATATCTACCCTCCAACACACTCTTCTGCAATATAACCTTATCACCACCACCCCCAACAAGAGGAGGGGTCTAATACCCTTCCCTTAAATATGGACTGGCCTCAGTGATTTATTTATGCCCACAAATGTAACAAAAGTAACCACTTTGTGATTTCTGAAACTAGACTGTCAGAAAAGGCCATGTAGCTTCCCTCTGCTTAATCTCCAGATTCTCCCATTTGGAACCCAGCTGCTGTGCTGTGAGAAGTCTGAACTACATGGAAAGGCCATACACAGGTGCTCTGGTTGACATTTTCAGTGGAGCCCAAACTTTAAGTCATCCCAACGTAGGTGTCAAACGTGAGTGAAGAAGCCTCGAGATCATTCTGCCCCCAGCCATTTAGAGGCCTCATTCATTGTGGAGAAGAGATTAACCACCTAAACTACTCACAGAATCCATGAGCATAATTCAATGGTTGCTACTTTAAGCCACTAAGTGTTGGGATAGCCTGTTACACAGCTATTTCCTTATATGACTCAGCCATTTATACAGTATAATTTTGATAGGGTGAGAAGGAATCAACTCTTGGTCCTGCTGTTTGGTATACTATTACTAGAATAATTTATTTATGGATATGTTTTATAGAATCTGAGAAAGAGTTTAAGGAAGGCTAAAACTACTTTACTATCTCTTCTTATCTCCACCTTTTCTATGGCTGACATCATATCCCAGGATATAATGTTTCCCTGTCTGTCAGTTTCAACAGTCAGCCTTTTGAATGACTGAAAAGGCAGAAAGGTCATTTGCCTCAGAAAGGAATTCCCATGTGTGGTGCTGAGGGGTATTCACCTGGCTTTCTCACTGGTATGGGCCTCATGGGGCACTAGCGGTGGACTCTCCCTGTCTTTCCCTCTCTGGCCCTGCCAATCTGTTTTGGGGGTTAAACATGCAAAATGAAAAAAAAATTGCAAAAATGCATTCACCATTATAGCTGGTTCATTCCCATCCCAGCTTCACTGTTGGTGAAAACAGGTCCCATCAACTGACAAGTCATGAGGCTTCAAGATGGATAAAGAGTTTTCTTAAAGCCAAACACCATACATAGTAAGGAAATTATTTCCATTATTTAAAATTTTTAAGGCAGCTGACTGAATAAAGTGTTTCCCCCTGAAGGACATAAATTTTGTCATATTAGATCACCTGCAGAGTAAACATAGCTTAGCACTCTCTCTTGAACATGGCGCCAACCCAAATATAAAATGTCAAAGAGGTACCACAGGACAGTGTAATTCACTCTCAAAAAACCATTGTGTCTCTACGACTCATAAATATATTACACCTTCTGTGAACCTTTATTATTTTTAACCCAGACCATATCCTGTGAGTTACTTGTTTCAAGAGTTTATGACTCACTGTGTAAAGTAATGTTTTCTTCTATTTGTCCTAAATTTCTCCTCTTTCAGGCTTCAAAGAGTCTTCCTGCCCATCCTTGTGCTTTGGAATTTGGTGAACACAAACATATTGATGCCCTTCGCGGCTTCATCGACTTTGATCATCTCCCCACGCAGCCTTCATCTCTGTGGGCTGAAAGTCTTAATCTTCTTAGTTTGACCTCATGTTTCAGCCCACACATTCCCTTAATTCTTTCATCTGCCCTTTACTGGCCCTTCTAAGAATCATATTTCTTTGTTAAGGGGTAAACCACAGGTACTATTTCAAGAGCAGGTGCTCCCAGCCTTATCTTTAACTTTCTCCAGTGGACTATTCAATCAAGCATGCTTATATGTTTTCAGGAGGGTGGGAGCAAACAGGAAGGGAAAAATATTTCAAAGTCAATGTCAGAGCACAGTTTGGAAATATTTTGTCGCCTGAACGATGCAAGGGAAAACTACTCCCTGGGCTCCTTTAGTATCTATTCAAACTTGAATGGCATGATTTCCAAAGCATGTGGGAGCTACAGCGGTAGGCACTGTGGAAAAACAAAGAGCCTATTTTTATACACAATGTTCCAAGGCGGGGGGGGGACACAAAAAACAGAAAAACAACCCTAAATTTTGCACATGGGGAAAAAATAAAAATTGGATGGCAGCTTCATTTTGATATTTTGGTTCTCAGAAGCTGTTGTTTTGTAGAAATGGGAAAAAAATAAACAAATGGAACAGAAGGTGTTATACACAGGAGGAATATAAACACAGGCTCATGGTATGTTAGTGCTGAGAGGAGAACTCCAAAGTTCCAACACAATAGGGGGTTTCCAAAAACCAGCCTATGGCCAGAGATGGGCTGCCACTGTGAGATGCACCTAGAGGGCTTGCTACAAAAGCCCCTGCAGACCCTCCTCCTGGAAATACTGATTCAATAAATCAAGGGTAAGGTCTGAGGGGTCTGCATTTTTTTTAATTCATCAGAATAATTTGATACATAGAAAGACAGGTCTGCCAAATACTAATCTAGACCAGTGGCTTCCAAATTGTTACTTGTTTGGGTCTTCACTGCTTTTTGTTTTAGCCGCAGAACCCTCCTCTGAAATGAAGTCACACACGGAACTGAAATGTATAACATCCATCAGAGTGGCTCCCCTATTGAACCAGGGTGGGCACGGCTGTGAACTCCTTTTCAACTGTACACGCTCCTTCTCTAAGCGACCCAACAGTATCACCACGGATTTCTGAAGGTGACGCAGACACACTGTGAAGACAATTGCTCTTGTCTCATCCCTTAATTATACTGATGAGAAGGCTGGAGCTCAGAGAGCTAGTTCACACAGTACATTAAGAGGCAGGTCAACTAGAATCCAAAACCAAATTCCAGGCTGTGTGTATAGCCTCTCCCCAGGTGTCCACCCACAGCGACTGAGAGCACTGGGATGGGCACAAGTCCACGGTCAGCTCCCTCACCAGCACTCGACTGAGATACCCTCGCCTTCACAGGGGTTACGGGCTGTTCTCCCTTCCAGAAGTTGGGGCTGGTCCCTCACCTCATGGCTGCCCTTCAGGGAGTCTAAGGGGCCTGCATACATTCATCTTCTTAAGGAAAGCTACCTCAGAGACAACTCCAGGGGCTTCCCGTGGCCTCCCATAGCTGGAGCTTCTGCTAAACCAGGAATAAAACAAAGCCCATACCTTTAATTCCTGTGACACGGTCCCTTCTGTTAGTTATCCTCCTCCCTTTGGTCAACTACCATCTGTTCTCTCTTTTTTTTTTTCTTTTTAACACAGTATTTGTATAGCTAATGAATACATGTAATGTGTACATAAGTTATGAATGAAGCACAATAAAACACATTCCCCAAAACTTCCACCTAACTTAAGAAACAGAACATTGCCACAAGAATCTTCTATGTGCTCCTCCTTAAAGCCATTTTGAGGTTCCTACCCTTCTATGGCTGCAACTATAATCCTGAACTTTGGTTTTTTACCCTCCTTTTGTATTGACATAGAGATCTACCACAAATAGCTGAATAACTAAACATTCTATTATTTAGCTTTGCTTGATTTTTAACTTTAAAAAGTGTCATCATACTGCAGTGATTCTTTTGCCTCGCCCTTTACATTCATGTTTCTGACGCTCACCCATGTTGAGACATGTCGCTATCATTCATTCACTAGTCACTGCTGTCAGGTATCTCACATAGCAGGATTATACAAATATAATTGACCCTTGAACAACGTGGGTTTGAACTGCGTGAGTATACTTGCAGCCTGACTTTTTAAAAAATAAATATGGTACACTACTACAAATGTATTTTCTCTTCCTTATGATTTTCTTAATAACATTTTCCTTTCTCTAATTAGTTTATTGTAAGAATACAGTATAGAATACAGAAAAACATATAGAATATGTGTTCACTGACTGCTTATGTTATCAGTAAGGCTTCCAGTCAACAGTAGGGTACCAGTAGTTAAGTTTTGGGAGAGTCAAAAGTTTTATGTGGATTTTTGACTATAAAATCAGTGCCCCCAACTCCCACATTGTTCAAGGGTCAACTGTACACCCACAAGCTGACCTATCTCCACTGCCACTACCTACTCCAAGCTACCTTCACTCCTCTCCTGAATTGCTACAACAATCTCAGGACTCCCTTATTCTTCATTCAGAGTCAAAAGTCAGTCTTTACAATGACCTTAAAGGGTCTATCCAATACGGCCCTTTGTTATCTCTCTAATGTCAGCTCCTACTATTCTCCCCCTTGCTTACTCTGCTTATACTTCAGTGACCTCCGGGCTCCTCATCAAACACACCAACACTGTTCCCTCTACTCGTCATGCTCTTCTCCTTGATACCATATGGCTTACTCACCTCCTTAAATCTTTATTTCAATACCGCCTTCTCAATAAGGCCCACCTTGATACCACCATCCCTTTGCTCCCAAGAACTCCTACTCCCCCTTACCTGTGATGTATTTTCTTTTCTTTAACATCATTTTCTAACATAGTATATAATTTATTTATTATGTTTTTATTATCTGGTTTTCCTACTAAAATGTAAAATCTACAGGGATAGAATTTTTTATCTTTTCTGTTCATTGATATATTTCTAATACCCAAGATCAGTGACTGGCACATAGAAAGCACTTGAAAAACATATGATGAGTGATTACTGAATGAATGCCTCTGTTTTCTAGTACTTTCTTTAGGAAAAAGTAAATCTGAAAGAACCCTGTTTTACCTTTTGTATCTATCTTTAGACTTGTTATTATTCTCATGCTTGTCTGCTTGGTTTGCCCAAGAATATCTCATTTTTTACTATAATGAGTTTCTCTTTTCTTCAAATAATCAATCTGTCTTTCTTGGTTTTCATTCCTCCACTGTTCCTATTCTGCTAGCAAGACTGAAGCATGTTTTCCAGACCACTCCAGGTCCTGCCTGACTTTCTAAGCAAACCTGATTCCCAAAGATAGAGTGTCCCAGATACAGGCCTTCTGAATTGCTTCTCTGGACTTCCCAATCTACAAAAATTTTGTGGAATGTTTTCTCCACTGCAGCCCAAGAATACAGCATATGCTCTTTATATTAAGGGCCCCCTCTTTCTTTCCTGCCCTCCATCCATCTTTCTTTCTTTTTAAATAAAATCTAATACTTCCTCATGGGTGAAGCCACCACTGGAGCCCTGGAAGTCCAAACCCATGCCCAGAGCTTATATAGTTAACAATCCAGAGCCAAAGTGAGACCGTAGAGTGGTCACGATTCTAAGGATCCCAGGGCCAAGAAAATAAAATCTAAGAGGTTAGCTCCCCTCTTGGCCTGAAGATCAACATTAGAAGGGCCTTTATTTGGTGCCATCCATCTCTGCCATCTGGCACTCATCACTGAAAGCCACTGCTTGGAAGGGCACAGGGAACTCAGCCATCTTCCAGCAGTTTGAAATCACCCCTGAAGATCTGGCCAAGAAACAGGGCAGATTCTCCCCCAGGAAGAGGAAAATGGCAAGTCAGGTGTGCCCAGGTCCTCTCCTGCACTCACCGCGAGGTGAGCCTCTTCTCCGTCCGTGGGCAGAGGAGAGTGAAAGAGCATCTGGGGCCTGGCAGGATGTCTAATGAGTGTCCCTCCATGGAGGAAATTCCAGGAATGGTGAGACAGTGTTTTCACCTACACCACAGCAGAGTTAAGGGATAAACAGAATGGATTCATCTAGGTCCATATTCCTGCTTGCGGAATGTCACTATGCCCCGCTGGGCTTTCCCTTTCATTCTTTACCTACACAATTATTTCTTAACGTAGTCTTGATACATGAAACCATTAACGACATCGGACCAGGGAACTTGTCCATTTGAGTCACCACCACAACTCCAGAGCCTAGCACGGTGCCTGGCACATAAAGGTGCCTTCATTAATATTTGTCAAATCAACAGTTCAGATCAAATGTATTCCATTTTGACAAGAAGAAAACTGCTTTTATCTGATATATCCAGATTACTAAGACTCAGTACACAGTTTGATTGTTATTGTATTATTTGGAGGCTTAAATTAGCCCAATATTTACCTTGGGACCCCCTTCCCTTAGTATCTGGAGATGGAAGCATAGGCTGTGAAACGGCAGGTGTTACCGTTAATAAAAGAAACCACTGAATGCAACGAAGCATCAGAGTGTTTTCTCACTGATAATTGTATTGTTTCAGAATATTCCTAAGTAACAATCTAAGATGCATTCATGCAAGGAAAAGCTGTATTTACAATCATCCCAAATATACTTCCCACTGTGTTCCTACCATTTCTCCAAAATACATGCTCCCTTCCTTTTTCCCATGAAGCATGTGTCCTTCAGAATCATAAGAATGGGTTTTGTCACTGTTGGGCCCCTGACTAATGGTTTTAAGTTTCTGACTTCTGCTGTAGGATAAACTGTGTACTTTCATATCAGATTTAAAAGAGCGTTTCAAAAGGAGTTTATGGGACAAAGTATACACAGCCATGCAATGAGATGAAGCTGCTGCAGGGCCACTTAACTTACGTGGAATAAAACATATTTCAGAAAATACCACTCGAACTTTGATGAAAACAAATGAAAATGTCATTTAAATACAGGGTTCTTCACCTAACATCCCAACTTATATGAGTTTTTCAGATAGCTGAATCAGTGTATTTTTAAGACTTGCTTTAGAGGAAGAGCTCTAAGAGCATTCCCTGCCTTCTAAGTGTGTGTGTGTGTGTGTGTGTGTGCGCATGCACACACACACACGTGAATCCTCACATGTTCTCTCTGCTGAGATCTTCTCCATGGCCTATTTAATCGGTTCTTACAAACTGGAGGGCTAGCAGGGGTACACTATTTGACCCCACATTGCCCTTCTGGATTCCATGCACATTTTTACTTCATACCCAAGTTTCTTCAAAGTGTGGTTCACACTTATCCTCACCACATCCTTGCTTCTTGTGCCTTCCTTGACTTGCTTAAAGACTGACTCCCCTTCCACCAGCCTTCCAACATACACTGGCAAAAGTCCTGTCCCTGAACTCTCTGAATTTAATCATGAAGCTTTCTGGAAATTCCTTTCCCAGCTCCCAGGCAATTGCCTCTCCGTTGTCTTTCTCTTGGTCTGACCATTTCTTCCCAGTGATCCTCACACCAAAGCCTCTGGCCTTTCCAGAGTTCTCTTCTGACTCTATTGCCTTGCCTTAAGCAATTCCATGCCCTCCCTAACCACGTCCATCCTGATGATTCCTAAACCCAGTTTTGGCCCAGTTTTTATCCCTCGACTCAGAACAGGCACCTCAAGCTCACAGAACCCAAGGTGAAATCACTGTCATCCTCAAATCTGTTCTTTCTCCAAAGCCAGAAGCCTGACTTCCCTGATCTGCAATATCACATCCGAGATTTCTAGATATGTCTCAGCTCCACGGTCTCTTCCTTATCCCTGCTGTCCATATCTTCATCCTGGCCCCTCGTTTTCCTCCTCAGAATTGTTGCAACAGCCTTTTAACTGACCACTTTTTCTCTCTCACCTCAACAATTTTACATCTATGCTCCTGGCACCAAGAAAGTTACTAAAGATCTAAATCGGATTATGTCACCTCTGCTTAAAAATCCTACTCCCCAGCATGTATAGGATAAGGCCAGGGTCACTGAAGGACATTTGAGGTCCATCTTGATCTGATCCCTGCCCATTTTTTCACCATGACTTGCCACCTCAGAATCTATCTTTCAGCAATTTACAGCTGCTTATAGTTCCCTAAGCACACATAACCACTAAGAATTTCCTTCATGATACGCTTGAGAAACATCACATTTCTTTATTTTTCTAGACAAAATTAAAACTGGCTCAGCCTTTCTTCACCAGTGTTGATGAGAAAGCCAGTCCCCGGGACTGGAGTCCTGACCCTCAGTCCCCTCCTTCCAGTGAGGTCCATAAGGATCCCAGGGCTCCCACAGGAAGGGGCCCCAGCCCAGGTCCATAGGTTGCCCTTACTGTTATTGAACTTACCACCTCTGTCCAGGTCATCCACAGGCCATGAGCACTGCTCATGCCAGAAGGTAGTGATAAGAAGGGCACCTACTTAGATAAGACTTACTTTATGCTTACTCTGTGCCACTGTTCCAAGCAATTTGCATATATTCACTTACATATTCCTCATAGCAGCCTTACAAGGTAGGCACCATTTTCAGGTGGGGAAGTCAAGGCCCAAAGGCCAAATAACCTGTCCAGGGTAAGTGGTGGGGCTGGGATTTCACTCATCAGCCTGACTCTTGCTCTTAACTATTGTACTCCACACCTCTCCCAGTGCAGCTCTCCGAGGCCTCTAGGACTGGCCACAGAGAAACTTCATCATTGCTCCCAAGGACTCACTGACCAGCCCCATACAAGCATCCATGTACCCCTTTCCCACCACCACTTACCTTCATATCACATAGCAGAAGTCGGGCTGAGGAGTCTTGTTTCAACACTTCAAATCTACTGCATTCCCAAGAATAAAAGAGAATGAAGCTTACACTACCCCACATCTTTTGCTGTTCCCTCTACCTGAAGTGTCTCCCTCCGCCTAGGAAGGGAACCCTATGAAGCTCTTGTTCCTTTTTTTAAAATACAGCTCCTCCAAGAAGTCCTCACTGCCTTCCATTCCTTTTCTTTTTTGGGTCCTCATCTGTACCTTGCACATATTTCTATTCCATTGTGCTTGCCACAATGCATTGGAATGTTTTTAATATTTTTCATAGTAGTCTCTTTTCTAAGACTGGGCTCCTCAGAGATAGGAGCTGGAGCTTACATAACTCTGTATCCCAGTCCCTAGCAAGATGCCTAGGAAACTAATAAATACCCCAAGTTGTTTGATAATTGACGTAAGCTGACCCAAGGCCACCACCATACCCATCATTACTTTACCACCTCTTCACCTTCACTGCTACCCCCTGGCTCCATGCCACTGTCATTCCTCTCCAGGATTAGTGCAATGACACAGCACTTCCATGTAACAGCCAGGATAATCTCTTAAAATAAAAAACAGATAATGCCACTCAAAACCTTCCCATGGTTCCCCACTACAATCAGAAAGCCCTACAATGGCCTACAAGATTCTATATGATCTACACCTTTTCTCCCTACTGACTTGATCGCCTCTCCTACTGTGCTACTCATCTCTCCAGACTCAGTGGCCTCCTGTTGTTCCTCAAACACACCAGGTATAATCCCACCTCAGGGCCTTTGTACTTCTGGTGCCCTCTGCCCAGAATGTTCTCCCCATATAATCCTCATAGCTCATGCCCCCACTTCCTTTAAGTCTTTGTGCAAATACCACCTTCTCACTGAGGCCTTCCCTGATCACTCTACTGAATGCCTTGCTTTATTTTTCTTCATAGAATTTTTCACATTCTGCATAATACAATATAACGTGTATATAATACACTGTGTAATTTACTTAGTTAGGTTATTTATTACCTGTCTCCTCCACATAGAATGTAAGCTCCATGAAGACCTGGCACATTTTAGGCACTCAACACATCTGTGCTATATGACTGACTCTTAGACCAAGGAACCCAAATCTAGTCTCATCACTGCCTCTAACTGGAGAAGGCATTCAATCTAACTGTCCCCTCAGCTGCTTCAGTTCTGAAATAAGGGGGGACTGCAAGATCTCTTAGAAGGAGATTTATGGTGGAATAAGAAAAGAAAATCTAGGATTTTTCCCACCCACTTTTTGTCTTTTGCACTCTTTAAGGGAAAGCTGGCAATCCAGATTACAATCTCAAAATATTTTTGGTCTAAAACAATTGCATAAACATTTGTATGTGTGGGTGTGATGGAGAAAATGTGAACTCCCTGTTTTCACAGCCTTCCTTTAAAGGAGAAGGAGAGCATGGAGTCTTTGTAAGTTGATCCAGTAGTGGAAGAAGAAAAAATGGAGAGAAGCAAGAAAGAATTCATTAATTTACACTAGAAAGGAAGGATATGGAACTGCTCTTGGAAAAAGGAACTGATCCAGAGATATCAGAAAGTAGCCCAGTGTGGGAGGAGGTAAAGATGGGCATTTTAAAATAAAGTTTGGTATAAGGAGAAGGATATCACAAGTCTTTGAAATTCAGAAAAGCCTTGTGCTTCCACGGAGAACCCTGCTTTGTCTACAGCACACCCTTCTGGATTATCGGATTCTAGCCTTCCGTTGCTAGTAAGCTACTCTAGAACTCTGTAAACTGTAGATAACGGATAGCAATTCAAAACAGTTCTTGTTGATTGACATGCAAATTCTCTCTGACAGAAGTGGGATGCACTTCCCTCTCCTACTGTGGAAAAGTCCAGTCCCACCTCCATCTGTGCATCCCTTTCTCGATTCCTGATCTAGAAATGCATCTGTTCCTTGGATTTGTCTTTGAACTGGCCGTGACGTCTTACAAGTTCCCTCATTAATGAGTTAAATAAAATCTTTAACAAATGTTCATTGTATATCTGTATGAGAGCCCTGATTTTATCTTTTTGAGAAACATATCCTTCAATTAAATGTGTGAAGAGAATTTTAAAGATGTTTTATATTGTATTATGCAATATTAGCAAGAAAACACAGAGAAAATTTAGTTGTTTTTATTTTTCATATGTCTCTGTGCTGAGAACGACCTTAAAGTGGCCAAATTATCTTTGGATAAACAGAGATAATACACAGTTCCAGAGTTTTAGGAAACGGACACTCCCAAACTGGTTTCACTGCCTTCAGATTCTTCTCCTTCAATCCAGTCTGCATAATTTTGCTAAAGTAATCTTCTAAAAGACAACTTTGATCATGTCAGTCCCCTGGTGAAACACCATGAACGGTTCTCCACTGCCTACTGGGTGACGCTCAGAGATCTTCACCTGACATTCCAGGCCCCAGGTGTAATAGTCTTACGTACTTTCCACCTTTCCCTGCCTCAGCTCCCCACACGAGAGAAATCCTCTACACCAGCCCAACACTCACTCAAAACCCATGAGTTTGCACACTAGGATTACGTGTGTGACATCTAGTCCCCACTCGCGGAAATGACATTCATCCCTCAAGGCTCAGATCCTGTCTCACGTCATCATAAAAACATCGCAGAGCAACCTTCTCTTTTGAATACACTGAACAAGTTATCTATTTTCTCATGTATCATATACTGTTCTAATGCTTACATCTAATTAGATTGTAAAATACTAATAAGCATACCATATTTTATATTTTATTTTTATTCCCCATGACTTAACCCAGGATTAAGCACATGGTAATAAGGATCCATTGATCCCTATAACATAAGAATTGGCCTCTGAGAGAGAAATCCGATCCTTTGCTCCAGCAGTGGCCTAATATTTGATGAGGAGTCACACACATCATACACAGCCCCGCACATACCACACACACACCACACACACGTATACACACACACACCACACCACACCCCCCCCACGCATCATACACCACACCATACCAAATACACACACCCCCACACCACACACATGCTACACATACACCCCATGTACACTCCCCCACACACATATACACACTACACACTACACACAGCCCACACATACACACGCACCAGACACACACTATAGTGAGAAAGCGTCACAAATACTCCTAACCAGATTTCCTATCCCCACTGCTTTGGATCTTTCCCAAGTTCCCACAAACAGCTATTCACCCAAATCCTCCAGATGATTCCAACCTGAAATGTATTCCAGGAATTGCAGCACATCCAGAAGTCTCCTGATTGCATCCCCTCCCCCTTCCCAGGCTTTCTAGGAAGGGCTCTTCTGCTGTGCCCCTATTTCCAGACTTAGTCCCAGGGGCCTCTGAGAGGTTGCAGTCCATCCTGTTTACCCAGCACTCACTAAGCTCCTGCCCCAACCTTTGCTCACTCTCTTCTAGTCTCCACACTGGCCGGTGGCAAAGCTCCTTCATTTATGCAAATCCCTGCTGCCCTTAATATGTACAGGGCCTCAGCTAGACCCTGGGTGAGATATAATAATGAATAAGACATTATCCTTGCCCTCCAGGCGCTTACAGGCTAATAATACCTATAGAACTAATTAACTTCTAAGGGAAAAAGAGATAATATCTTCAGTTGTCTCATTTTTGCTCACATTCAGGTTAGACAAAGCCACATGAATTGCTTGTTGGTCTCTGTGAACAAGTACTAAGGAGAAACCACTGCCAAATCAATACATTTTAATTGGAAGTGTTTATGAAACCCAGGAGAGTTTCCTAAATGTATTAATTGCTTCCCAAGGAAATATAAAATTCACAATTACTAAAACCATGAAAATTAATACAATGACAGCTCTAAAACACTGCTTTGTAAACTGTTGCTAAATACATAAAAATAAACCAATTGACCTTTTTAAAAGTTTTAAAAAAAAATAGCTCTAAATGATCAGCATACAAGAATTGTTTGCCTTGAGACTAACCAACTTACTTAGGGCAGTATATTAATGCATTGCAATTCATTTACAAGAGATTTCTTCAACTGTATCATTAGTTTCAGAAAAGTTATTTCAACAAAGAAAGTAGCTAAAAGGTTAGATGTGAATTATTCTTCCCTTCCTCTCACACCCACAATATATTAGCATAGGTAAAAAAAAAAAATTCTCTATTAGTCTGAACTTAGACTTTAAAAAGTGGTTTGAAGTGAAAATAGCAATTATCTGTATTCTAAGATTCTTTTTCATTTGAAGTTCCCACTGAATTGCGTCAGAAAATATGCTGAGGTCTGGTTCTCCATAAAATGCTGTCCATGCAGAGCTTTCAAAACTTGAAATTACTTCCCCTAGAAAAGAGCCTTCTCATCCACATGGTCACTCATTCAACAAACACTTCTGAGTAGTTTCCACATGCTTCCCCCTGGGTCAGGTACTAGGAGACAAAGGCAGAAAGACCTAGTCCCCAGCCTCCGGAAGTACACAATCTTAGGAGAGTGGGGGTATTTACTTTACGATTTACGAGGCTGGGAAGGCGGAGCCCAAGAGAGGTAACACTTAGTCTGTTCACAGAGGACAAAGCACTTCAACTGAGAATTGAACAATTAAGATGACGCTGCCCCACAGTGAAGACAGGCAAAGGCATTCCAACAGAAGGACCAGCATGGGTGAAAGGTACGAAGACCTGAAAAAGTGTGGCAGGGTCAGAGAAGAGTAAGCAGCTAAGACCAAACCTTAACAATATCAAGGCAATCTGTAGGACACACGTGGCTAGATGAGCAAGCAGAGACCAAATAAAGATAATGACTAATTCTGGGCACTACGTATGTGCCAGTCACAATGAAGGTGTTCGTGTGAAGCATTTATATTATTATTATAAAATAATCTCCCTTTGAGATAAGTACTATTATGAAACCAATTTCATAGATGAGAAAAGTAAAGCACAAAAAGGTTACTTGGTTCAAGGCCTCACAGCCAGTCAGGAGCTTTGAAACCAGGCATTCTTTCTCCAGAGTCCACAAGCTTCGCCGCCTTTCACTGGGAAGGATCCTGTACACCAGACATAGGAGGTGAGAAAGTACAGATCTTTTAGGCAATGGGAAGCCACTGGTGGGTACTGAGCATGGGAATGATATCATCAGATGTGGGTAATAAAACGGTGATCTAGAAGACAGTTGTCACAGTTTTGCTCATCTGTACAATGGCGGTAGGGATGGGGGCAGGACGGGAGCAGGGCACAAAGGCCAGAATCCCAGTCATGAAGAAAATACAACCCTCAGTAAAAGAGAAACAAAAACTGACCTGGGCAGTAGCAGCAGAGACAGAGGGGAAGGGCTGATACCCAGGATGTTCAGGAGGTGGAGCAAGAAGACGGGGCAACCCTGATGGGGACTGGGAAAAGGACAGAGGCAGACACGTATTAGGAATGGAACACCCCTTTCCCACTCCTGATGTTTCTTGAACATGAACAAAGAACATCAATTAATATAAAACTCCAGGCCTCTCTCTGCCCTCTTACTCCCTGCCCCCTTGAGCTACAGCAATTTATCTGATGGTGAATCTGGTAGAGAAACGGGGCATGTGTAGCCCACCCCTTCCTCTTCCCTCTATCTTGAGAGAAATAGGTCCTTGCAAAGCACACCTTCTATTCTGCATTTCCACAAAGCAGGGAAGCTCACATTTGTAGGAAGTAGCCTTGACCCCTAACCACTGGTGCATGAACCAGGAACTTTGAGAAATAAGACAAAATGGTGGCAATCGAGGATACCTAAGTCACGGTCCTCTGGTGGAGCCTGTGATTTGGGGCTGTTTGCTGGTGTTTAGCAGCTTAAATGGTCCGTGAGTTTGGGTTTTGTTGTTGTTGTTGTTTCTCAACAAAACCTTTATTAACATTTTGAATAGCCACTGAGAAAACCAGCTGATCAGCTATTACTGAAACTAATTTCTAAACTTAAATTGGCGAAAATGGCTAGAGTGCAGAGTAATGCCATCACTGGGCATGGTGAATGCCAGACAGAAGAATTAACAGCCACCCTTCAGATGGAGAATCAGGTGCAGGGTTGACTCTTTCTAAATGTTGTAGTCAGAAAGAGTGGGGCCATCTGCTGGTGAGGGGAGAGGACTTCTTTATCCTGGACCTTAGCTTTCACATTTTCAATAGTGTCACTGGGCCCCACCTCCAGAGTAATGATCTTGCCAGTCAAGGTCTTCAGGAAGATTTGCATTTTGACCTGTCAGCAAATGCAAAGATACTGCGAATCCAATCATGTTGAGTTACCTCAATCAACACCAACACATTGCCACTGGACAATGCCAGTTGCCTCTCTTTTGAAGCCAGTTTTGACAGTGAGGCAGTTGACTTTGAACTGCTAGGCCTGGACAAAGGACCATGTATGGTTTTCCCCTGGCTAATCTTCGCAGACTGTGGTGGCTCTGTCTACAAGCAAGTAACTTTCTCCAGAGGTGGAGTGGCACATACAGGACACTACTAAAGGCCACCAAAGGGGAGAGCCTCAGCGCTGCGACAGGCCATGGAGGGACAGGGTAGGTACAGGGATGCAAAAAATATTTACTCCCTTGGGGCGCCTGGGTGGCTCAGTCGTTAAGCGTCTGCCTTCGGCTCAGGTCATGATCCCAGGGTCCTGGGATCGAGCCCCACATCGGGCTCCCTGCTATGCAGGAAGCCTGCTTCTCCCTCTCCCTCTCCCCCTGCTTGTGTTCCCTCTCTCGCTGTGTCTCTCTCTGTCAAATAAATAAATAAAATCTAAAAAAAAAAAAAAAAAAAAAAAAATATTTACTCCCTTAATACTGCAAAGCAGCCGAGCTCGGTTGTATATAGAGGAGCTCCAATAAGTTCTGGGTTCCAATGGTTAGTACCATGTAAGTAGGCAATATAAAAAAGAAAAAAAAAATACAGAGGTTTCAAGTACATGCTATAAGAAAGAAAAAAAATAGCTCTAAAAAGATCTTCAAACAACTGCCTCTGTTGCAAATTTGTATTCTTTGTCAGAAGGCCCCAGTGCCTCAGACAGCATGTAAAGGGAGAAGCCATGCACATAGGTGGTTTTCTCCCCCAAGGCTGACTAATTCCCCGTGCCCAAACTAGCCGACCTCTTGCTGATATTTCTCCCATTGTGTTTAAGGTCACACACAGTGTGCATCAGAAAGCGGACAACAGCCACCGGTTTTGATAAAACCAAACCTTTTCTCCTCTGGTCCTCCGCACAATGACCAGTGCACTTCTGCTCCAGCCTTTGGCAACTCTAAGTACAAGGTTCTGGGAATATAATTTTACCCAGGATAGGGGATAATGGTTTAAGGGCTAGGGGTTGGCTTATTTCCTATCCAATTATCTTGAGTGTCCTCTTGGTTCTTTAGATTCTTTACATGTGATGTTCATGGACCCCTGGAATTCCAAGGCACAGAGAAATGTGCTCAGTCTCACCAGATTCCACCAGGGCTACACCTCCTGGAAAATCCCCAGATCTATCCAGAGTCAAGAACACCTCTCACTAAGACTGATCAAAATAGCAAACTGAGGAGAATGGATTACTGACTTCAATTTCCATGGACTTTTACATCAAGTGGCAATAAAATATGATTTTGGACTTCAATTCTTCTGGGTTTTATCAAGTCTTTAGATTTCAATTTCTCATTTGACATTTTATAGGGGATTGATATTAATTTTGGAGGCATCTTAGTGATGTTGGTATTTTGATTTTTTGTAGTATCGTAATGTTGTCATTTAATCTCACAGTAGGGCATGGACAATGTGCCATCATCACGTATGATGGAAAATAGAGCAAGATGGAAATAGCCTTGGGAACAGAGTAGCCTACAAGTTCATTCAGTTAAGGGACTTGTCTCATCCATTTCAGGGCCTTGTTTGACTAAACTCTTCACTGCCCACCTGTGGTTCCAGGCTGATGCCCATAGGAGCAAGGCTGTCATGGGAGGACAGGTCTCAAGAAGTGAGAGCAGGTTGATCCAACAAGCTGCTCCTCCTTCCCCTGAGCAGAAGAGCCTCACTCTGGCTAACCAGATGGTAAGGCTAATAAAAGGACAAAAAGATGGTAATTAATCAAAAAGGAATACATCTTCATCTTCTTCACTCCCGATGTTTCCCTTTCAGTGAATAGCCATCAATTACTGTAACATACCTGGCCTTGGTCCACCTACACCCTTTTGTCTTGAATCCCACCTTAGACCTAGTAACAGAATCTTTTGGAGGTAGGCCCAGGCCCCAGTATGTTTTAAAATCTCTCCAGATGATTCTAATGCGTAGGCAGGGCTGAGAACCAAAGAACTAAATGATCTCTAAAGGTACCTTCCAACTCTAAAGAAAAAATAAATTGCTGTGATCTTGCCAGAAGTTAGAGGAAATGACTTTGAGGCCCTTGGGACATCCTTTCTTGTAGCCCTGAGACTCAAATGCATAGTGTGCAATCAACCTTCTAATGGGAAAAAAATACATGAGCTTCATGTGTTGGTCCCAAAGCTTGCCTCTTAGGGCTCCCTACCGGGTCACTGCCACACAATCAATGGTAGCACTGTTCTGAACTGTAACTTGAGAGGGAAATAATCAAGAACAATCCAGCTACACCACAGCCTAATCACAATGACTGATATTTCTAGGGCCGTGTTAATCAAGCCCTCATGTAGACAGACCCTTATGGTCAAACTGATTCTGGAATGATTCTGCCTCCATGGATGGAATCTTTTATAAACTGAAATTCTCCATTCAGCCTTCCCTCTCACCTAAGTGCAAAATCCCTCCTAATGGTAGCATCTGTTGTCTGCAGCAAACAGAGTTGATTACAGATGCTCTGAAAGGAATTTAAGTCCTCTCTCATGCTATTTAGGAGGTGATAGTGGGATGAGAAGCAGGAACTCTTACGATTAAAAAAAAAAAAAATCTTTGGCTAAACAGTAAGTGCAATACTAAAGTAAAAGATATACTGTTGTATAAAATATCAATATTTGTTGGATTTTTCTGTCTTTCTTCAGTACTAAATATGGCCAATAACCATACATGCACTGTCTCTTACAGCTACGGAGCAGGTGTGCAAGTAACTGGTTACCAAGCAACGTATTGGCTAGGGATTAGAGCACACAGTTGCATGGGCATAACTCTGAATAATGCAGACCTTGTTAAGTGATACATTTTTCATTATCCTAGTATCACATCAAGTTCTATACCACCTTTTTTTCTTCTTCTTTAATCTAGGAAACATATTCCTATTAAGAACCTTGAAGAAATCTTACCATCAGATATTTCTCTTTTATTAAAAATAATGAAAAGAACAGATTCATTATATTTTATCCACCAAACCTGTTATCTACCTAAACATCTGTTCAGTTTTTGTTGTCGTGTTTAGAAAGAATAATTATCCAACAGACCTTATAAGAAATGAATTCCGGTGGAGCGAATGAACTTTACTAATGACTTGCATTTATAGCTCCTCAAGGAAAAAGTTACCTATTCTCATAATCCTGTTTATTCTTTCAAAATTAAAAGGTCTTTGGTGGTTATTTTAGATCTTAGAGGGTTTTTAAAAACTAGCTCTCAACAGCTTTCTGATCCTTAATAAATATGATCAAAATATATTTAAAATGTTTGTAGCTCCTCAGTCCCTGAGTATGGATAAATGTCTCTGCTCTTTACCTTTACTTTTCTAATTTAAATATTAGCCTGCATTAAGAACTCAAAGTAGCAACTAGAAAGTATTTTGTTTATAGGAAAGTTCTCTGATACTTGTGATGACATCATTTGGCCTTTTTTCCTTTAATCATAATTAAGTGAGGAGGCAGAGTTAGCAGCTAAAAGGAAGGGAGTAGGGGGATCAGAAGGAAGGAAGGAAGGAATCCAAAAGGGGTCCCTAATTCCCCCATTCTTTGGAAATATTAAACAAGTAGGATATCTTGTTATAAGTATATTAATTACCCTTCTATATATTCCATAGAACAGTTCAGTTTTTAAAGGCTTCCCTGGAATTATTGAAATGATCTGCCCACTCTAGAGAAGGTACTTCCATGTGGAAATGGTATATGAAGTGATTTTGGTGCAAGGGAACAAAATAACTATTCTTGTCCTTAATTTAAGGTTATATATCCATGATCTTAATTTTATCACCAAAAAAAAAAAAAAAAAAATTGACAAATACATTTTTTTGAACCTGGAAAGAAGCCAGTGGGGTTTAGTCTTTATGAGTACAGAGAAAAAAACAACTTATCCCAGTTCTTGGGCTTGGTGTCATAGTCACGAATCTAGAGAAAAATACATTTTACAGAGCCTTTTGGAGTTCACGCAAGGCTGTACACAACCACTTGCCTCAGACAATGCAGCAGTGGGAACCTGCTTCTGACCTGGCGGCTTACTGAAGCTCAAACCGACAATTTTATAAAATTTCCAGCAGCTTTGTAAATGTGTCCATTATTTATGAGTCAGCATCTTCCAATTCATCCGAAGTATACTTAACATGAGCAGAGCACTAAAAAATGGCAAAGTAGACAGCTTCAAATTTCTTAGGGGCAAGAGCTATGAAAGCTATACCCTCTCTGCCTACGTACTCCCCTTTTAGGAAACAAGTACAATATTCTCCATACTGAGAGGGTAGGACGAGGCATCAACACACGAAAAATGAAACGGACATTTCTTTTCCTTACATTTAAAATTTAGATGTTTGAAAAAAAATTTTTTAAATAAAAAAAATAAAATTTGTATGCTTGATACCAACTTTATATCTAAAATAAGTATCTGGGATTTGTACCTCTCCAAAAGAGCAAAGTGAAATAGCTGCTTTTAGTTTTCAAGATGCTGCAGTAAGATACACGTATGGCGGTCCCCCTCTTATCCACGGGGGATGCATCCCAAGACCCCCCAGTGGATGCCTGAAAGTGCAGGGAGTGCCGAACCCTATCTAGACCATGTTTTCTCCTATAAAAACTTACATAATAAAGTTTAGTTTATAAATTAGGCACGGTAAGAGATTATCAACAATAACTAATAATAAAACAGAACAATTATCACAATAGACTGTATGTTATGTGGATGTGGTCCCTCTCTCACACGAACAAAATACTTTATTGTCCTGTAGTCACTCTTCTTCTTGAGATGATGTGAGATGATAAAATGCCTACGTGATAAGATGAAGGGAGGGGGACGATGCCAGCTGTAACACAGCATGACTACCTCTGACCTAACAATTCGTCAGGAGGAGGATCATCTGCTTCCGGAATGGGTTGACTGCGGGTAACTAACACTGCGGAAAAGTGAAACCATGGATAAGGGGGTGCTGCTATGGCTATATTTTCTTCCTCCATCACTTATTTTTTCCCAGTCTACCTGGTTCTTTCCTGATAGGATTGTTGCTATGCTGTCTGGATGTGAAAAGGTCTTCTGAGCTGTTTTAAAAAAAAAAAAAAAAAAAACACAACTAGGCTCTGGGATCTGTTCAAGCTTTAATTTTGTTCTATGAATTTTCTGTTAAACCAAAAAGATATCCTTGTCAACCTCACCTTCCTATTTCAGGCTGGAGATTCAAGCATCATATCTATGTATAGTCTTGGAACTTTAACCTTGTTTCATGGTAATTTCCTCATAAATGTCATTTCCACCAAAATCACACTTGAAAGATACTCATTACAAGAAATCGTAACTTCTTATCGCAGAAATGTGCATTGAACCAAAACAGATAGATTCATACACATACATTCCTGCTCTCCCCCGTTTATATAATTATGAAATAAAGACATTCACAAACTAGGTAAAAATTTTTAGGCTAAATTCTTCCAAAAGTATTTATTGTGTGTCCAGTATGACTTGACTGGTTATCTTCTTTATTCCAAGAAAGACTCTTTTTAAAATTGTTTCCCTAAAGTTGTCTCCATTTCTCAGAATCAGGTAATAAATGAAAGGGAGAAAAGATGGTCTGTAAGCCTGTCTTCTTTTGTGATCATTCATTCAGAAATCAACTGGGTTACACTTCAGAATTGAAACTTTAGACTTACAAATTAGCAAATATTGCCTGGCTGGTTGCTAATAAAAGAGCTATATACATAACTGCTTTTTTCTTTACAATGAAAAGATATCAAAATTTTAAATTTGCAATACATACAAATCAGTAATAAATTCATATTTTGTCAATTCCAAAACAAAAAATACCTTTGCGAAAACCAAAATGAATTAATACCACCCTCCATTAGTCTATTTGATCTTATGAGTCACCTTTCCTCTTCTTCCTGTCCGCCTAGAGCTGTCTGAGAGTCATGGCCAAGTTAGTCTGTTTGCTTTTTTCAGCAAAGAAAATGCTCAATTTTGCCTTGAAATCTGAATTTATTAAAAGGTATAGAAACTTCTACTCCAAATATCATTACAACTCTTTTCCCCAAAAAGTGTAAATGCAATCTAAACATTATTCTCAGAGTGAACACCTAAATAATCACATTTTCAGCTTACTACATTTTCTTATGTGGCATGACTCTTTGCAGAAATAAGATGGGATGAAAATTATATTACTGAGAGAAAATTTATTAGAATGTCTACTATTCCCACCTTAAAAATGTCAGCCTCAGGACTCATTACCTTTTGTCAACTCTCCTGTGCACTTGAACATGGTAATTAGCAAAATCTTTCTTAAAATCTGCCAGGGTCTTGAGGGGCAGAGGTTGGGGGGTGGGGGCAGGAAAAATACAGGCCTGTGGTTAGGGGTGAAGGAGTAAGCTGGATGACCTGTGGTGACCTCACAGGACTGAAGAACCCCCGAGATAAGATAGGAATGTTGCTCACTACCCTCTAAAGCTGGAGGGCCTTGGTATCATCTTCCTTTGTGACTAGTGAGCCAGGACTCCCCTGAGAAACAAGTAAAGGTGTCAGCATCCTGAATTGTACCTTCACCCTGCCAGGACAATTTTGTCATCTGTCAGACATATATACTTTGTCTCTGGACTATCAGAATGTGTCCTTGTCATTATCAACTCAAGTCTAGTTTTCTATGTGAGTATTTATGGATATGAATAAATAAGAACCAACATCCCAACATTTCTCAAGTACATACTTATACTTGGCGCTTTTTTTTTTTGAGAGTGAGAGAGAGAGCGCGCATGTGCGAAAGCATGAGGAGGTGGGGAGAGGCAGAGGGAGAGACCGAATCTTTTTTTTTTTTACTTAAATTCAATCAACCAACATATAGTATATCATTAGTTCCAGATGTAGAGTTCAGTAATTCATCAGTTGTATGTAACACTCAGTACTCATCACATTACGTGCGCTCCTTAATGCCCATCACCCAGTTATACCATCCCCCCACTCACCTCCCCTCCAGCAACCCTCAGTTTGTTTCCTATAGTTAAGAGTCTCTCAGTCTCTCAAGAGTCTGATTTCTTTCCATTCAGTTTTCCCTCCCTCCCCCTATGATCCTCTGTGCTGTTTCTTATATTCCATATATGATTGAAACCATAAAATTGTCTCTCTGATTGACTTATTTCACACACTATAATACCCTCCAGTTCCATCCATGTTGATATAAATGTAAGATTTCATTCTTTCTGATGGCTGAATATTCCACTGTATGTATGTATATATATATATATATATATATATACCACATCTTCTCTATCCATTCATCTGTTGATGGACATCTAGGCTCTTTCCATAGTTTGGCTATTGTGGACATTGCTGCTATGAACATTGGGGTGCAGGTGCTCCTTTGGATCACTAGGATCACTACCACAGAAGAAAGAGAAGTTAAGGAATCGATCTCATTTACAATTACACCAAAAACCATAAGATACCTAGGAATAAACCTAACCAAAGAGGTAAATGTTCTGTACTCTAGAAACTACAGAACACTTATGATAGAAATTGAGGAAGACACAAAGAAATGGAAAAACATTCCATGCTCATGGATTGGAAGAACAAATATTGTTAAAATGCAATGCCTATCAAAATACCATCAACTTTTTTCAAAGAAATGGAACAAATAATCCTAAAATTTGTATGGAACCAGAAAAGACCCCGAATAGCCAGAGGAATGTTGAAAAAGAAAAACAAAGCTGGGGGCATCACAATGCTGGACTTCAAGCTATATTACAAAGCTGTGATCATTAAGACAGTATGGTAATGGCACAAAAACAGACATATGGATCAAAGGAACAGCATAGAGAACCCAAAAATGGACCCTCAACTCTATGGTCAACTAATCTTTGACAAAGCAGGAAAGAATATCCAATGGAAAAAAGACAGTCTCTTCAACAAATGGTGTTGGGAAAATTGGACAGCCACGTGAAGAAGAATGAAAACTGGACCATTTTCTTTTTTTTTTTTTTAATATTTTATTTATTTACTTGACAGAGAGAGACACAGCAAGAGAGAGAACACAAGCAGGGGGAGTGGGAGAGGGAGAAGCAGGCTTCCCACCGAGCAGGGAGCCCGATGTGGGGCTCGATCCCAGGACTCTGGGATCACGATCTGAGCCAAAGGCAGACTTTAACGACTGAGCCACACAGGCGCCCTGGACCATTTTCTTACACAAGACACAAAGATAAACTCAAAATGGATGAAAGACCTAAATGTGAAACAGGAATCCATCAAAATCCTAGAGGAGAACAAAGGCAGCAACATCTTCGATCTGGGCCGCAGCAACTTCTTGTTAGACACATCGCCAAAGGCAAGGGAAACAAAGGCAAAAATAAACTATTGGGACTTCATCAAGATAAAAAGCTTTTGCACAGCAAAGGAAACAGTCAACAAAACTAAAAGACAACCTATGGAATGGGAGAAGATATTTGTAAATGACATATCAGATAAAGGGCTAGTATCCAAGATCTATAAAGGACTTATCAAACTCAAGACACAAAAAACAAATAATCCAATCAAGAAATGGACAGAAGACATGAACAGATATTTCTCCAAAGAAGACATCCAAATGGCCACAGACACATGAAAAAATGATCCACATCACTCGGCATCAGGGAAATACAAATCAAAACCACAGTGAGATACCACCTTACACCAGTCAGAATGGCTAAAATTAACAAGACGGGAAATGACAGATGTTGGCAAGGATGCGGAGAAAGACGAACCCTCCTATACTGTTGGTGGGAATGCAAGCTGGTGCAGCCACTCTGGAAAACAGTATGGAGGTTCCTCAAAAAGTTAAAAATAGAGCTACCATATGACACAGCAATTGCACTACTAGGAGAGAGAGAATCTTAAGCAGGCTCCACACCCAGTGCAGATGGAGCCTGATGCTGGTCTTGATCTCAAGACTCTGAGCTCATGACCCAGAGCCACAATCAAGAGTCAGATGCTTAACCACCCAGGTGCCCCTATACCTGGTGCTTTATGTGCATCTTCTTATTTAATCCCCTCTATACCACGGCATGGCTGTACTCTTATCCATCTATTATATAGGAAATACACAAAACACAGAACTCAAAACTCAAAAAGGCCAAATAAGATAATTGTAACAAGGCAACACACATGCAAAAAACAGATATGAGATTCAAATTCAGGTTGGATTCCAAAGGCCCTGTTCTTTCTACAATACCATGGGGGCTGGTGAGATACAGATTTCCTCACAAGCTGAGGAAATTGATTTTGGCATTAAATAGCATCATGAAACTCTTACCTCTGAAAATAGTTTTGGCAGCTCCTCAAGTAACTGATCTGTATTTTGTTGTATAACATTCATTTCTGTTTGATAACATTTCCAATATTTAAGTACACTGAAGATTTGTTGATCTGCTGACATTTAAATTAGTTTTTGCATGTCTTTTCTTCCAACAATGTTAGGTCATTGAATTTCAAAATAGAGTCATTTTTATAAAGAGTTTCCTCCATATGTAAAAAGACTACCACATCATACTGAGAAAAAAGATCAAAGATGAAAGGCCTGAAACTATACAGTTCTCAAAGTACCATCCAAAAAACTCTATCAGAGTTACCCTTGGAGGTTGTTAACACGCAGGTTCCTGAACCCCATCCCAGAGATACTGATCCCAGATATGGGCCCTTGTTACCTACATTTTAAACACAAAAGTTCAGGAATCAGTACTACAGGCAATGCACTGTGAAAGAAGTATTGTAAAGACCCAACCTATGGTAGTTTTTATACCCCAAGAGTCGCAAAAAGGGCCACTTCCATTTACTAAAGTCTTAAATTTGAAACAGACATAGATGAAATTGACTAGACTCTCTGTGAAATACACAAATTATTTTTATGGGAAGAAATTAGCTTCAGGTAAGCCCCTGTTGATATGAAGCATGGTAAACTGGACTAACCCCTTTACATCTTCACCACAAACCAGCCAATTAACATGTACAAAAACCAAGAGGGGCCTTTGGGTCTATAGCAGTTGGCCCATGTCGTCCTTCTCCCTCTCTCCTTGCATAGCCTTAATTCTTCCATTATTATCTGATTACAGGTCTCCTTTCTTCCCAATTCTTCATGTTTCATAGTGATTACACTCAAAACCTAACATGCCAACATAAAAGAATCTGTCATGTACATGACATAGAAGAAGGACTTTCATCACGAGGCCCTGGAAACCCTGCACTCCCCCCTCACCCTCTCATCATTCTTAACCCTGGAACAATTCCCAACTGGAGCTCCCTGAACACCCAGTGCTGACCCATGCTGCATCCTTCTCTTTTCATAAAATGACCTTTAACCCATCATCTTCTTTACCTGATTGATATCAATTTACCTCTCAAGGATTGCCTCTTCCTGGAGGCTTCCCTGATGCTCTGCAGCCCCACAGTGGGTGGACTGAGGGGGTTCTAATTTCTGACTGCACCTGAGAATTATCTGGGTAGCTTTTGATATAAATATAACCCCTCCAGCTCTTTTATGGTTACTGTGTGCATGACATATCTTTTTCCATGCTTCTACTTTTAACCTATTTGTGTCTTTGAATCTAAGCTACGTTTCTGGAAGGCAGTGTATAGTTGAGTCTTAACTATTTTTATCAAATCTAACAATGTTTGTCTTTTGAGTGTTCTTCCATTCACATTTAATGAAATTATTGTTATGGGTGGATTTATTTTTCCATTTGATGTGATGGATTTCTTTGCTTGGAGATTTCATATCTCAAAATTTCCATATAACTATTAATTTGGTTGGATTTATTTATTTTCAATATGACTACCTTTGTTCCTGTTTTCTTCATGTATTGCCTCCATCTGCATTAACTACTTGTTAAGATAATTCTTCTGGTGACTTTTTAGTCATTTTTTTAAGTTATTTTTTTTAGTAGTCACTCCAGGATTGATATGCATCTCTACTTGTCACAGTCTACTTCAGGTTAATATTGACAGATTTCTGGTAAAATCTATCACGTTTGTTTCACTGTAGCTTCATTTCCTCCTCCATGCTTTGTGCTATTATCATTAGATACATTCCACCTCTATATGTAATAAACCCAACAATATAGTATTATAACTACTGATTTAAACAATCTTATAGTTTTAAAAAAATTAAGAGAATGAGACAAAAAAAAGGTATTGCTTTAGATATATCCTCTTTTACCTACAGATTTACCATTTCCAGTGCTCTTCTGTAGTGCAAGTACCTGACATTAAACTTTTTTGATTGTAGTGCAAGCGCCTGACATTAAGCTTTTGATTGCCGACGCATCCATTCCAAAAGCCATCCATCTTGAATAAACACACTGCCAGCTGTATGACACAGCTCCAGGCAAAACAACCAGATAAGGAACTAGGCTACCAAACCCAGGAAGCTCACTCTTTCAGAAAGCCCTGAGGAACCTGGCTAACTGACCACTGGAGTGACCCCACTTCTCCCTTCCCATGCCCTAATTCCTGCTCTCATACTTTAAGATAGCTGGTAAAGAGTGAACCCACAAAACCCTAGATACCCGTCCCTGGAACAAAAATGAAGGCAGAGCCCCAGGCTGCACCTCCCCTCCCTGCACCGCCCAAGACCTTGCTGTGTGGCCCTCTGGCATGCCTTGTACCCTCCAGCACCTGTGGGTAATAAATCCTGTTCCTCAAAGTTTCTTGATGGTTTTGCTGAATGTAGCCTGCCATAATAGTAAGAACCACATGGGCCAGTCCAGTCACAACATTGATATATATATCCCAAAAAATCAACTTAGTCCACAACTTGGTATTTTTTCACCTGCTAAAGTCTAATGTATAGACCTCCAAAGAACTTCTAATAATAATAAATATAAACAGAAGGAGAACTCCTTGGTACTACATAAAGGGAAAAGAACAAAATTTTAAGAGATTTTTTTTTAACTGCCTCTTATGCTGACAATTATAGAATGATCCGATGACTCAGAAATGTAAAAGAATCAATGATACGAAGGTTTTCCTTTCTTGCTGATGCTTTCTTGATAAGGATGACCTATGCTTTACCCCATGCCTGTTGCCTTCTAATTCTGCTCCAAAGATGAATTAGCTTTCCCAAGAAATTCCTCTTCAAGAATTTCCAGACCAACTGAATTGGATCTCATTTCATTCTCATGAGACAATGAGATTATTAATGCAAATTAAGCCATGTATAAAACAAAGGACCTCCCATTCCCATGAATTACATACAGATCTAAAGGAAATGCACAGTAAGTACATACATCCTAAAATTTCTTTTTCACAATGAAGATAGACTCAGCCTTTGACAATATTCTCTGGCCGTCCATTTTTAATCTTCTTAGATTTCTGGAGTAATTGTACACTCTGACCTCTGATCTTCTTCACCCAGCTCAACAGGACTACTTCCATCCTTTCTGGAGCCTACATGGTATACTTTCATAGAAAAAAAAATCCTTAGAGCTACATTTAAAATGCACATTTTAATCAATGGCCAAGATTTGAAAAGGGCAGTATTATGCTCAATCTGACTCCACCTCTAGAAGAAAGGATGGGCAAGATTTACATACTGCTTAACTCCATTGCAAAGAATTTTTATGCAATAATTTACAGTTCTGTTCGGCTCCAAATCTTAACAAGTTCAGATTCTCAAATAATTGGCTATAGGCTATGTAGGACATAACACGTTCAGTTTATTCCCTGCACTCCAGTCCCATAATCTGTGTCTGTGTCACAAGAATAATTGGGAGTCGACACAAGGCTGATGATTGTACATGCCATCATGCCCCACATAAACAGACTTGCACCTGGTAGGTTCCAAAGGATTGCTTTTATGTTCTCTTCTCCCTCTGCTCCAACACAGGTTTTAAGAGATTGGAAATCAAAGTTGCCTTGTTTGACTTAATGTTTGCAAAGTTTGTTTAATTACTGCCTTATCCCCAAAGCATGATAGAGGGTGAATTCCTGGTGGGGGCTGGGAGGAGAGAAGGAACAAGGTATCACTAAGAGAATATTATTGTGTACCACAGTTCTCACTTTCCCTTCCCTCCATAAACAGCTCTTGGGCCCACGAGGACCTTCTGACCTACAGGTGAGGCATTCAGAATCCCTTTACTGTGGTAGTTAATGAGCCTCATCTCCAGAGAACACAGACAGCAGGCTGTTCCAGGTTAAAGAAGATGCTCTTACCCTCCTGCAAATGCAGAACAGTGCAGCTTTCATGAAAAATGGCACTAAGGAAAAGACTCCTCTGACAACACAGTCAGATGATGTCCAGCAACCTACAACCAGCAAGCAAAAAAGCCCACTGATGGTACCTGCTACCCTGTTAATGGTCAGAGTCTGTGCTAAAGAACACAAAGTATTTGAAATTGATCTTTCCTCTCTGTTCTCATTTGTATCCCCACCTCTGTGTGCGGCAGCCTCCTACTCTCCCTGACTACCCAGGATCCCCAGTCCGGTGCCCAAGTTTTCCCACCTTTCTCTTGGCAATAAAAATTATCTGTTCTTCTTGGCCTATAGGGCCATTCCATCCAGGCCCTGTATGATAGGTTCACTCACTGAGCCAGGATACTCATGGCTGTTCCACGTGCACCCCCCCTTCCTAAGATACATGATTACTTTTTTTAAAAAAAAAAGGACCTTTAATATCTTTCTCCAAAGATACAGCAATGTTTAAATTCCAGATGATCCAGCATGATGTCCCTGGCAGGGAAAGGAGAAGAGCATCTACTGATGTCTCTCAAATGATCCCTTATACAGCTGTATAAGGGATGCCCAGAATAGGGTCCCACAATCCTCTTCCTATGCACCAAGGTCAGACCCATTTACTTACCCACTGTTGAGATGCCATGAGGCTAAGGCCTAAAGGAACAGGATGTTCCTAATCAGAAGCACTAACAAATGGAGTGGTGACTGCTAATGCATTATCCACCCTGTATGTACCCCATTAAATTCAATTAAGTGGCAAAACTTCTGCCAGACTTTCTTAGAAATTGTCACACAGTACAAATATCACGCATACTACAGTATAGCAGAAGATTCTGCCATGACTCCCTGTGTCACCTCTGCCAGGCAAACACCCACTCTGGACCTCAGGTTCTCCATACACAAAGTAGAGATGACAATATCTGCCATCCAGGGCTGTGTGAGGAATAACGACAAGGTGCCTATGACAGCAGCAAGCCTGGGGCCTGGCACCCCATAGAAACCCAATAAATGTCCTTCTTCATCCTTACTCCAACTTCAAGATTTGTTTCTTACCTAAAACACTTTTTATAAGAAGGTGGATACCCATAAAATCCCATACTTGTCTCTTCTCCATAATCAGTCACTCTCCTCCTTGCACTATTTGCCCTGTCTCTTTTGAAGACCAATCCAGTCTATCTCCCCAGATTCTTTTCACGCTAGCCATGGCAGGAGATACGAAAGGCTGCATGTGAGTTCACACTTCAACAAGAACCTTCTAAGAACAACCTCTGAGCTCTGCACTTGGCACTGTGATGGCTCCACCAGAACAAGGACAAGACCTGGTCCACCCAAAGCCTCCAGCCCAATTAAGAGAAGCACTAAATACGTAAAGCTATTATAAGACCATGTGAGACTGTATATTTTTACTGTGTATTGTGTTATAGCAGCTAAGGAATTATAGTAATAATAGCTAAAGTAATGAGTGCTCACCATGAGCAGCTACTGTTCTAAGTACTTTATATATATGGTGCTTTTGTTATTTCCATTTTATAGATAAGAAACTTGAGGCAGGGGCACCTGGATGGCTCAGTTGTTAAGTGTCTGCCTTCGGCTCAGGTCATGATCCCAGGGTCCTGGGATCGAGCCCCGCATCGGGCTCCCTGCTCAGCGGGAAGCCTGCTTCTCCCTCTCCCACTCCCCCTGCTTGTGTTCCCTCTCTCGCTGTGTCTCTCTCTGTCAAATAAATAAATAAATAAATAAATAAATAAATAAATAAAATAAAATAAAATAAAATCTTTAAAAAAAAAAAAACTTGAGGCAGAGGAAGATTAGGTCTTTTGCTCAAGGTCATGCAGTGGAGGAGACACCACTGTTACTCAGTTTGTAAAAATTACAAAATACTGTGCTGAGGTCAAGGTTTGGAGTACTGGATTAGTGCAAGATTCTTAAGGGAAGAAATCATATCTTCCTGATTTTTATTTCCATGGTAGACAGTCCATTAATGTGTGTTGGTTAACTGACTAAATGAATGAGAGAAGTCTTGTTGAATGATATGGAGCTTGATAAGTAAACTATAGAAGAGCAAAGTAAAGGCTACTCATGGCAAGCAGAGTAGCAGGCCCACGTGCTCCGAGGTTATCATAACTATAGACAGGAACTGAGGGGAAGACTGACCTTAATGAAGCCCCAGGCTTGTTTTGAGGATAATGATGGATGATAGATGAGATACATGGGGATAATGGGGAGGCCTTAAAAGCTCAAGCAAAAAAATATAGAGTTGACACTATGGGCGATAGGGAACACCAATAAATCCTTGAACAAGGAAACAATTTGAGGAAAGCGGCATTTTAGAAAGACTGATCTGGAAAAGAGTAGAATAATCCAAGTGCAAGATAGAAAGGAGTGAATTTGAGTTTGCCAAATGGCTGAACTAGAAGGAAGAGCTACAAGAGCCAAAGCACGGAGAGAAATAACAATTTAACAATGACTGAGTGTCCTTTATGTGCCTGGAATAGTGCCAGGGGCTGAGGGGGAAACAAAATGAAGGAGATATAACCCTAGGTGGCTAATCACCGAGAAGAAGAAAATGGAGTTGAGAGAGCTCTGCCATTGGTGTCCAGGTATCAGACCAGAAGTGGTGCCATCCCAGACCTCAGATCAGAAGGGCAAGATCCTGATTCCAGACGTGAACTTTGACGAGGCAGGGGACAAACTCACATTGTTCTCTCATCCCTTCATTAGTATTTATCTCTGGCAAGATTTTAAGCTTCTCCAAAAAAGGAGCCATATCGTTCACATCTTTCAAGATGCCTAGGACAGTACTGGAAATAAAGAAATAATAGGATGAATACCTATGATCAATTAACTAAATGTCATGAAACCCAACAGGAATTTCTTTTTAAAGTTATTACAATAACCTAGTCTCTCTCTATTCCCTCATTATCATTTTATAGTCCCTCCTACCTTTTCTCCATTCCTTCACAATTACCTCTCCACCCCTGACGGGATTTGTTTCCTGCTGCTCCAGCCATCTGGCACACTGTTTTTGAGTCTCAGAAACTCTATCAATTTAGAAGTATCATCGTTCTTATACTTCCAAAAAAATTAACACGAAGAAAAGAAAGAACTGTATATTAACACTGGGAAGTATTTTAGGCAATACCGTGTGATAAGTGTTAGGAAGATACACCACGTTATGATTGAACTTTTGGAAGTCCAGGGGCTCAAATTCCACTATTGACTTTCGGTCTTACACCTCCATATTTCCTTTCTTGGTGCCTGAATTGTTCTAGCCATAAGTGAAAAATACTCTGATCTGACAAACCCTCACAAAGAAGAAACCCAGAACCCAGGACAGGCCTCAGCACAGAATTGGATTAATGGGAAAAATCCATGACAGGAAGGAAATAACTCTCCAGCACCTCATCTCACGGGTGATTACAAATACAGCACAGGAAAAGCAGGTGCTATTAAAACAATGGACTGCCTCGTCAATAATCATCTATAGACAAAAGAAATGGGGGCTAATGTGACTTCTGAAGGGATGAAAAATGGGTTTCAATTCTCTAGCAAACACCAGTTGATTGACACTAACTGCCCAGAGTCCTGTGTTAAGCACTTTGGGCTGTTCCTGGGCTCAGCGAGAATACAGTGCTGGACTGATTGCTGAAACCTAGCACAGGGAAGGCAGAGGTAATGATATGTGTGCTCTTAGGCCAGGTCTGGTCATGTCCAAACCTCACCTGGATGACCAGCATGAACAATCTAAAGGACTGAGTGAAATTCAGCAGTAAAGCTTCTAGAGAATGCCAGTGAGTCTAATCTGTGAGTGTTTCCTGAGTCATTACTAGGTGTAGGGCACCACACATTACTAAGGGAAGCCTCGTAGTAAGGGAGGAAGAGTACAAAAGAGAAAAATCAAAAGACCTGCAAGTCTACTGGAAGCTAGCTCTACAACCCTGGGTAAGACCTTCTACTCCCTTGTATTTCCCAATGTTCATCTAGAAATGAGAGAAGGGCATACACATTCTCATACAAAATTCAATATTTTTTAATTGCCATCTTTACTATTTCTCATTCACCAAAAAACCAAAACAAAACAAAAACAAAAGGTGATTCTCATCAAAATATTATGATCATTTTGGGGTAAACTAGTCTACCCTGAAGACAGAACATGGGAGTGATCATAGTTTAACCTAAATACCATCTATATTCTGGACATTCTTAGATCCAAATTTTTGTCACTTTCCCCTTCTTATAAATCATGCTGTATTTATATTCCCCAAAAGCCAGTCTTGAGAAATATAATGTTGACACCAACTAGGAAATGATTAACTACCATGTAGGTACTGAGAGGGCTGAAGGAAAAAGGAATTATCATGGGTTCCCAGATTTCAAATTTCACAGGTGGGAGGGTGCTAGAGAGGAGAAAGAATTGGAGGAGAAAAGACTCAGATATCTTATCTTGAGGTGCTTAGGAGATAACTGAATCAAGCTGTCCAGTGGAAATGTAAGTCTGAAGCTTGGGAGAAGAATCTGCTCCAGAGATAAAATTCAGGACTCATTGATATGTTGATGATAATTGATATAATGAGAATGTATTGGATCAACCAGCCAGGAGAGTATGCAGAAAAATAGTCTACTTCAGATGAAGAAATGTCAGAAATTAACTGGTAAGCAGTAGGGGATGCCCTGAAGAAAAGCAAGAAGAGACAGTCCATGAGGTGTCACGACAACCAGGAGAGTGAGATTTCACAGAAGCCAACATAACAGATTTTGATGAAGTATGTCAAACAGCAGAAAAATCCAGAAAGGGACTAAAAAAAAAAAAAAAGTCCAAATGATCTGGTGATTAAGACACCAGGGCTGTTAGCAAGAACTACTTCAGAATAGAGTAAGCAGATGCAAACTAGAGTGAGGAAAATAGTAATTTACTTTTATTTGGAAGAATATGAGGGATTGTGCACAAAAGGTGGAAAGTGAAAAGCTAATAGGAAGTGTGATAAATTCTAAGTACTTGGTTTTTTCCATCGCCTGCAACTGGATAAGGGTGGGCTATTTTTTATCTACTGGCATGAGTCTATCAAAGGCTGATTTCAACAGACTCATTTCTGGGAGAACTGACAGACCATACTAAGAAGAAAATAACTTAGCATCTCAGAAAGGGGGAGCCTTCTAAATCCCATTCCCTCGTCTGCCGTGTTACATCTGTCAGGTTTTAAAACAGTCATTCAGTCTCTTTGTTGATCCATTTCCTTAGCTATGGAATGGGAAAATAATTCCCTTTTAATTGGATCCTGAAGTGCTAAGGGCTTTTCAGACTGCCCAAGACTCAGCAGTGTTTAGAGACAATATCCTGGTTCAGAAATTTCCCAGCTATTTTGTCCTGCTACTGAGAAAGCCGCTCTCTCTCTTCACATGAAACCCTTAACCGGAATACTCAAGATGTAAATTTCTTCTTACAGGTTTGTTAGGCTTTGGACCCTAAACTATCTCCTTGTGTCTACAATATGCAAAGTAAAGTGGAGAACTGAAGAAATGATCCAGAAAATTCAGCCCCAGCTTGAGGTTTTCCTCAGACTATTCATTTGTTTGGCGAGAAAACTTTATAAAACCAAATTCCTACAGCGTAGGCGAGGGCTTCCAGTTTATTGGGTCTGTGCAGGTTCACTTGAATTCTCTGTTTCTTTCCTCTGGAATTTCAGCCTCTACCAATTTTGTATCCCCCAGGAGCTGTCGTTAGCAGCCATTTATCCTCTTGTAAATAAACCCCAACTGTCTGCTGGAAATTTCCACTCACATATCTAGTCGTCACACCAAATGCGATGCACCTAAAATCAAATTCATCAATCTCTTCCCCAAAACTGGCTTCTTCCCAGACTCTCCTATTTCTGTCAATTGACATCATTCTCCCCGTCACCCTGGCTTAGATCCTCAGCACCATCCCTGTGCCCTCACTCTCCCTCGTCTTCCGTTACCATTCCCCCCCCCCATCATAAAATTTTTCCACTGAAATGCTTGGCCCACCTGTCTTCCTAGTTTCCGGCATCTGAATACTTCTCATGGGCCAGACACCATGCTGAATACTTGATGAACTTCACCTTACTTAATTCTCATGACAAGTTTATGCAGGGGCTGATGGACTTTTCCCCACTCTGCTGATGAGAAACTTGTGGTGCAGAACTTGTGGTGACTTCTAGGGACTGGGGGACTGTCTGCATTCCCCCAAAATCCCTTTGGTGAAGCCCCGACCACCAATGTGACTTCGGGGAAAAAGGGCCTCTGAGGAGTGATAAAGGCTAAATGAGGTCACAGGATGGGGCCTTAATCCAATAGGGCTGGTGTCCTGGTACGAAGAGCAAGAGACACCATCGTGCACTCTCTCCCCCCACCCCTCTTTACCATGTGAGGACACAACAAATAGGTGTCCATTAATAAGCCAAGAAGAGAATCCTCACCAGAAACCAAATCAGCCAGCACCTTGATCTTGCACCTCCCAGGCTCCCAAACTGTGAAGGAAAAATATTTCTGTTGTTTAAACCACCCAGCCTATGGTATTTTTTTTTTTTAAAGATTTTATTTATTTATTCATAAGAGACAGAGAGAGAGGAGAGGCAGAGGGAGAAGCAGGCTCCCCGCTGAGCGGAAAGCCCGATGTGGGACTCGATCCCAGGACCCTGGGATCATGACCTGAGCCGAAGGCAGATGCTTAACCATCTGAGCCACCCAGGCACCCCAGCCTATGGTATTTTGTTATGACAGGCTGTGCTAAGATAAGGACCGTGCCCAGCCCACTACAAGGGCACAGAGGTCAGATCCAAAGCCAGGACTAGCTCTCTCTGCAAAGCATGCCCTGAGCCACCACACTGCATGGCCCTGGCTGGCTGCCTGACTCAGGCTCTCATCACCACAGAGGGAGGCTCCATAACAGCTTCTTGGCAACCACCTTGCTTCAAGTCCTCCTTTCCCTCCTCCAATCAACCTGTGCATGTCAGGTTTGCTCTCCCTGAACACCACCTGGATCAGATCATTCCTCTGATCAAAAACCTTCAGCGGCTCCCCACTAACCACAAAGTAGATTTAATCTCTTTAAACAGGCATCCAAGCTCTCTCCAAGCTGGCCCTCGCCTTCTTATCCAGTTCTGGGTCCCCTCACTGCCGATCCCCAAGGCACCCATTCTGCTTCTCAACATGGCATGAATTATTTGTCTGTGAGTTACAATGAGGGCAGGGACTATGGCCCCCTCTCTGTATGACTAGTGCCTGGCACATAGTGAACTCTCAATAAATAGCTGTTGAGTGACTGACTGAATTGGTACATGCTATTCACCCGGCCTGGATACGCTCCCTGTCCTCCCATCTGCAGTTTACCCATCCACCAGGACCAAGCTCAGTGCTGGCCTGTCCAGCCACCCCAGCCCACCATGATCTCACACTTCTCCAAGCCCCTCCTCAAGGGGCTATCCCGGTGACCCACTTGACACATACCACTTACTGGCATGAATCAACGTGATTATCCACATTCAAGAATGTTCATTTGTAACGATTTGTGGCAGAGACTGCCAGTGCCTCCTAAAATCCAGTCCATCCTTCTATGTTATAAAAACTCTGATCTTTAGCTGGGCCTACTGCTGCTCAACTTAGGAAAAAAAAAAAAAAAAATACATCCCAGCCTCCTATGCAGCTAATTATGGCCACCAGACTGAATTTTGGTCAATCAGGAAAAGGCACACCTTTCTCTTCCATATCCTCAGTCCCATTGCATGGAATTCAGATGTGACTCTGGAACTCTAGCAGCCATATTGGACCATGAGGACAAGGACTAACCAGGGCAGTAAGCTGGCAAGAGCCAGGGTATCTACCAGCAGCATGGAGCTGTCAGAACATCCATATACTGCCTGCCTAAGACTCATGTTTTCGGCTCAGGCCATGATCTCAGGATCCTGGGATCAAGCCCTGCATCAGGCTCTGTGCTCAGCATGGAGTCTGCATGAGATTCCCTCTCCCTCTCCCTCTGCCCCTCCCCCTGCCCTCTCTACTTCTAAAATAAATAAAATTTATAAATCTTTTTTAAAAATGTTGATACGAATGTAGTTAAAAGAAAAGAACTAAATCTATCTACCTACTCACCTACCTCTATATTTATCTATTTGAGAGAAAAATAAATGATATATGCATTATACTTTTAAGTAAAAGAATAGATTTATGTATTACTTGTATAAAAATGACAAAAAATTTTTAATCATAAAAATGCTAATTTTTTTACTCTGTATACATTTTGCTTCCTAAATAATCTTTTAAGCTTCCCAGAAGCAGAGATAAGAACTTTTATTTTCTTTGTGTCTGCCACTCTCCCTAGCATATAACAGGTCCTAATATTTGAGTGGCTAAAACCTGTCAGAATTTAACACTGACTCTCTGTACAGAAACGCTGAGGATAAATGGTGAGGTGGTGGGGGGAGCTTAAAAAAATGAAATCCTTCGGGGCGTCTGGGTGGCTCAGTCGTTAAGCGTCTGCCTTCGGCTCAGGTCATGATCCCAGGGTCCTGGGATCGAGCCCCGCATCGGGCTCCCTGCTCTGCGGGGGGCCTGCTTCTCCCTCTCCCATTCCCCCTGCTTGTGTTCCCTCTCTCGCCGTGTCTCTCTCTGTCAAATAAATAAATAAAATCTTAAAAAAAAAAAAAAAATGAAATCCTTCATCCTCAATAACTTCATATTTTATAGTCTGAAAGACTGTTTACTTCTCTTAGCCCTAATATCAGAGATTTTATACTCAAATTAAATATTAATATGTTTGACTAATCTTTATAGTCCCTTACTCCCTACCTCCCACCAAATTTAATTCACTTATCAACTAAAAAATTAACTATTTTGATTTCTAAAATGAGAGGGAAATGTTGATTGTGAAGCTTACCAGTAAGAGAGGCTGAAAGGAGCCAAATAAAGACAAAAATGGTACGAAATAGAATTTCTTTATAATATATGGTTTGAAAGATGAAATTAATACTCATCCATAAATTTACCAGATTCAAACTTATTCTAAGTTCTTAGCAGTTATGCTCCAGAGGATGAGATTTCTTACTATCAGTAGTAGAAATCCATCCATATTTTGTGCTCTTCACCGGAAGACGTTGTTTGGGGCCCATCAAGAGGTAATAGGGCATAGCATAGAAGTTTATTGGAAAAACTAGCTCTTGTTTATTTCATAATTATATACTTGACATTTGGAAACTCCTGCTTGTTACTAATCGCTTAATTAGGCGCTCCAAAGTTCATAAAAAATCATAGGTTTAACTTCAACTTAAAAGATCCTTTAGCTCCTCTTGCTCTGAAATTCGATCTTACCCACTGTACATGCAATTACAGCCCTGACAAATGACTGCTGACAATAACAGACCTCATTTAAAGGAGAGAAATCTAAACACAGCGATGACCTGATTTTTTTTTTAATCTGTGTCCAGGGAAAGAAGGTGTGGAACAGATAAGTCAATAATGGGAAGAAAAAAAAAACCCTAATTGTTGACTTTACATTCAGCAAATCATTAAATGAAGCTTGAATTAATGGAGATTTACATAAATAGTCTAAATGGTGAGTGACCTTCAGGAAAATTACTATTAAGACAAAGGCCTTTGCATATCTCTTCAGAAATATTTGACAAGGGAATGATCTCAGCTGCATGTCTTCATTATTATAGGTTTAATTTAGATCACCAGGATTTTTCCTTAACTATATATATCTCTTAGCTAAAGCAAAGAGCATATTTGATGAATTTTGGCAGTTATAAACACACATACACACAACACCCAAACTAATTATGTCTAGGAGTGCAAACGATTTTTTTGTTTTCTTACAAGCAGTCATTAGAAAAAATGAGGGTGACTTTAATGGTGAAAATACTTTTGATAACAAAGGGTGCTATAAAAAATGCAGAATATTACCTCAAGTCAGTATTTCTCAAAACGAGTTACTAAAAACCCTGGTTCATCAATATGCTTCACACCAAAGAGCTCTATAGTCAAAAGAACATGAAATATGATGCCTACTACATTCTCTCCTTAATATATTCACCTTAGCATATTACATTCTATTAAGCATATTAAAGGCTCTGAAAAGGCATGCAATAAAACAACCTGTGTAAATGTAACCAGATATTTTTTCCCAAAGTAACTTATATTACTATTCCACTTTGGGAAACTACGTTCTAAAAATCAATGGTCTCAGGTTGGGTTTTCACGTGCATTAGAATCCTCAACTGAATGCTATTTATTATGAAGGTTATTTACCAAATTCTCACCATGGTTAAAGCCCTATAAGGAACAAGCGATGAAGAAAGTAGGATCTTTGATCTCCAGGAACTGACACTCCAGTAGAAAATCTAACATGCATCCCACACTAAATGTATCATGGTACATGGTATATGCAGGCAACACTTGCCATAGTTAACTTGAACAGGAAAGGTTTCAGAGTCTGTGGCATTTCAAACTGAATTTTAAAGAACGGATTGAATTTCATTTGGGAAGAGATGGAGTTTGGAAATAACGAGGTGCAAAGATAAAGGAGCAGGAAACTCAAGATGTTCTGTAGGATGATGACTAATTGGCTACTGGAGAGATTTCAGGTAAGGGACCTACAGGCTAAATGGCTGGAAAGCTCTCCAGCAGTTTTAAGTAGAGTTCAGATTATGAGGTTACTTAAATGCAAAGCTAAGGAAGGTGGGAATTATTAGGTAGAATAACTGTGAAGATAATATGATTAAAGCTCTATACGGAACGGTTTGTAAGGCCACCCTCAATATGCAAGTGCAGCAGACTGAGGCCTCTCATCCTCTGCTTGGATCACCCAATATATAATTTAAGATCTTTTCATTTTTTTAAAGATTTTATTTATTTATTTAAGAGAGAGAGCACAAGCAGGGGATGGGGTGGGGAGATGAAGAGGCAGAGGGTGAAGAAGACTCCCCACAAAGAAGGGAACCCCATGTAGGGCTTGATCCCAGGACCCTGGGATCATGACCATGACCTGAGCCAAAGGTAGATGCTTAACCAACTGAGCCACCCAGGTGCCCCTATAATTTAAGGTCTTCAACAAATCCATATTACAAAGGTTCAGAGTGGCATACATTTTATCAAAAATGTTCACAAGCAACCAAGAGACTAGAAAATTATGGTTTTGGAATAACAGGAAAAGATGATAAATTTCCACTATCTTTCATAAATCCAACCTGATGGCAATACAAACGCGTAACCTGAAATATCACCCTGTGCACTCCCACTGTCACTTGGGGTGGAAACCATGGAATAGCCCTGCAAAACTGATGAGACCAATTTCACCGCGGCAACTTTTATTGGTTACAAGAGGTTACTTTTATCCCTCAAAAGCCACACACTATTAAAAATTTACATGAAGCAGAAGTATTTCATGTGCGGAATCTGTGGCTTAAAAACAAAAAAACAAACTGGCAACTTCATATACTTAAAGACCAAAAGAGAAAACACATAATTTGATGTTTAAAACCCAATGACTGTTTGCTTTAGAGGAACAGTTTTACTCCATAAGAGACTCTTAACTATAGAGAACAAACTGAGGGTTGCTGGAGGGGAGGCTGGTGGGAGGATGGGCTAAATGGGTGATTAAGGAGGGCACTTGTGGGGATGAGCACTGGGTGTTGTATGTGGGTGATGAATCACTGGCTTCTGCTCCTGAAACCAGTGCTACACTGTATGTTAACTAACTTGAACTTAAATTAAAAAAAAAAAAAGAAAGAAAGAAAAAGGGCAACCGTTTTACTCCCACAATTGCCTTCACATCTATTGACATAGTTGAGGTAACTAGGACTCTATAATGGTGCTTGCTAGGAGGGTGGAAAAGACTGAAACGAGACATCGGGAATTTTTTATTTATAATTATAATAAAACACAGGTAGCCAGTTTCCACAAAATCCAGGATGGCTCTCTTCATATACAAGGTGTTTCACTGAGAAATGAAGTAGTTTTATCTATGGAGCATGCTATGGACGTCCCAAACAACTGACCACAGAATATGTCTGAAGTCCGACCAATTAGAATGGCTGGTATAAATATACATTATACATATATATACATTACTAAGTAACTAAAGATCACTCCTTTTTCTTTTAGTCCTTTTTGCTAAAAATCTTCCTGAAATGAAGTAATCCATATTCCTGCTTATCTAGTGCATTATCTAGATCCGTCCTCTGCAAACACCAAACTGGCACCAGACTGACTATATCCAAATTACCTGGAGAGCTTCTGAAAAATGTAGATTCTTGGCCTGCTTCTACCCCTACCCCCACTCCCATTCTGATTCTGTGTGGGGCTAAACGAAGTTCCAGAGATATTTTTTAATGACCCAGGTTTATGAAACCAGTAATCTAAATGATAATCAGATGTTTCTTAGATGCCTAACAATATCAGAGGGGCCATAACATCTCACTGCAGTGACAGAGACCATGTTAGGTAGATACCAAACCCTTTCCCTTTTCTTTCTGGGCACAGAGCTGGACTACATTTCCCAGCCTCTCTTGCAGTTGGGTGGGTCATGTGACTGAGTCTCAGCCATTGGAAGTGGACAGATGGACTGTGTACCACTTCTAATCCTGGCCCTCAAAAATATCCCGGAGAATCTTCCTGGTTGGCTGCCTTCCTTTGCTTGCCAGTCAGGACCCAGAGCTTCAGTAGAAAACTGAGATTCTACAGGAATATCAGAGCCACAAGATAGAAAGAGTCCAGGTATTTGAATGAGTGTATAGAGCAAAGCAACCACCCCTCCCCCCACCACAACTGACTCCCACTGCATTGTGGGATGGATGAGATATCAAGTTTTATTACAATAAGCTATTAAGATGCAGGGACCCTTTGTCACAGTCATTAGCTTACCTTTACTAGTACAACCCCCTTAACATCTTTAGCAGCCTTAGCTGTTGATTAAGCATTTCAAAATCACAAAGAAATATACTTACAATTTAACATCTTACTAGGCATATTAAGACGTTAGGCGTAACATCTAAAAGGCATAGGACCATAGGACATATTTAACCTTGAAAAGAAATTTTGATATGAGCTTATTTTTCTGTGGCTTTCTCCTTCCTTCTAAAAGTGGAGTACAAAAAAAAAAAAAAAAAAAAACCTGGTTAATTGAGAGTTCCAGGTAATAAGATTTCAATTTAATAAGGTTTTATAACAGTTAGAGGAAAAAAAACAAAATATAGCAACTAATAAATCTGAATTTTCAAAGACCAAATGAATTCAAAATAAAAGGCTGTGAAATTTTAAGACTTAATAGAATCACACAACCAGAGGAGTATTCAAAAGGTCATGATATTTATTTACTTTCGAAAAAATCTGTAGGAAGAAATTCTACCACTGAGCTCATCATTGTCATCACCTTGGAGGTGGTTTTACAACATAATGTTGAGAGAACAAGGTTAGGAGTTAGGCAGAGGTGGTTCTAAATCCCAGCTCTTCTGCTTACTATTTGGGAAATCCTGAAAAATCTAAGGCTCACTCGCCCCATCTAACCAATGGTGATGATACTACCTACTTCGTGGGTTGTTATGAAATTTAAATGGGCTTTAAGGCAATAGATGGCATACTGTAAATATTTAATGCTTGCTTATATTAATATAGTATTAGCAACATACTATATTATAGTTGCTCCCATTACTACTGTTGCTGCCTCCCTCCAGCCACCCCCCTGCAACAGATCTTAGTTGCAAGGTATCTTCTTTTTTGGGGGGTGGGGGACAACCAGTTATTGTCTACATGCATAAGGAAGACCGTGAGAAAACTCAGGAGCCAAAGCCTGCTAATTTTTATCCCAAAAGAAAGATGAGGCTGATAGGAGATATGCCTGGAATTCTATACAGGTAAACACTGTTCTTGTAACACCACAACTAGTGTGCTAAAATCTATGATTCTTAATCCTTTTTCTGCCAACCATGAAGACCAGTAAGTCCCGGGCAAGGATCACTAGTGCTTGATGCTTCTCAAAAAATGGTAAAACTCTCCCCATTCTTGGAGAGAATGGCTGGGCTGCCTGTCATGGTCATCCAATCTCAGCCAGCCCTTCTTATCTTAGCCCATCTCAAAAATGCATGTCTACAAGAGGGAGCAGAAATCATTTGATGAAGGTACACCCATCCTCCCTCCACCCGAACTGCCCGAGGCAACAGGGAGAGTCTGCCCCTGGAGTTTCTTTTGATAAGCTACTGAGGAGACCCTTCGTTTTCTAAGTTTTAGTTTGAAAATTGAATTCAGGAACTTGTCAACTCTGACAGCAGAGCTTTAACATTCAGTTCAAAAACAATCTGCTTGTACTTTATAAAATCCAGCTTCTGACTTCAGAGCAGGAGGATTTTTCAAAATCTTCACTTTGTAGGGAATGAAAACTTCAGTTTTCCTTCTTTCCAATTAAACTTAGGTTCTTCATAAAACCCATTACATTTTTCCCCTCTTCCTACCCTAATTCTTCCCCCACAAACCACCTCTTTCAGCACGCAGAACTCAGTCTTACGTTTCAAAAAGCAAGGCTGAGACTTCTGGGTAATGTGGACCCTCCTCATCAGCAAAGACCAAGGACAAAAATAGACAATACACACAGGATTAATTGCCAATCAACACTGTTCAACTGACAAGATTTATGACACCTAAGGTTTTAAAAATAATAAAAAGCGAAGCCTGTGGAAGAAATCACTCCATACCTTAAAGTTACAAAAGTCACACCTGGCAGCGGAGACCTCCATCGAAGGCTATATTGAGAGGTAAAATTACCGGGACTCAAAGGGATAGGTCAAAACCCTACACATGGCAGGAAACCAAAGGTAAAACCATGATCCAATGACAGATGGCAAAGGCCTGTCAATGCCAGGGAAATTACAAGGTAAAATTCATTTCTGACATTTCATTCATACAAGAATAACAGGACCCTGAAGTTAAACAATGACATTCTGAAAGGGAACACCTCCACAGATGACGCTCCTTGCATAGTTCAGCCTCCAGGGCATACACACGAATCAGAATTTCATACAGTTCAGGTGTGTGTGTGGGAGGAGGTTGCGGGGGTTGGAAATGCAAAGAGCAGAGAAATGAGCAAGAGGGGAAAGAGAGCCAACACCTAAGCAAAGGGAGGATACAGTGACAGTTCATTTCTGCTCCTTCCCAAAGGACTTGAACCTTCACTTCATGGATTTTTTTAAGTGACATTTGAAAGGTGCTGCAATCATCCATTCATTTGTGTTCTGTTTGGCCTTTAAATGCAATATTTCAACTGAGAGTTCAAGCTGCTGGGGGTTTGAGATGTTTTCATAAGAAGTAACCAAGCCAGACAGTTCCTATTGTCAAGGAGACCCTGTTGAAGGGGAGAAGCACTAAAATTAGCCACTCAGGCTAATTTTATCACTCAGGCCCAGGGGCACAAGGCTTCTAGACTGTTCCATTCTTCCTAGCAGGAAGGTATTGAAAGGAAGCAATCCTTCGATTCTGGAGAAATCGTGTGTGGGTGTGCAAGCAGTGGGATGGAAGGGTTGGGGGGGGGGGGGTCGTATCTCAGAGTTGTTTCCATGTACCAAAATAGGAAACAAAGTGAAATGCTTTTGAGTGATGGGCAACTCAAGAAAAGCAGAGCCCCTTTATTTTTTTTTAAGTTTTTATTTAAAATCCAAAGGCAGGCTCTAAAGTTCTAATTACTAATTTCTGTCTCATTGCCTTCCATTTGAATGATGATCATTATTACTTTATTAAGATTTTAAATTTGTTTTCAAATGGCTTCAACAATAGATTTTAATTAAATATTACTAACACATTATATTAGAAATCAATCCTTAAAGTGTAAAAAGCAACACAAAGGATTTCTCATCTTACAGTATCTCACACACACACACACAGCCTCCAAAAAATTCACTTTTGTTGGGGTGCCTGGGTGGCTCAGTCTTTAAGCGTCTGCCTTCGGCCCGGGTCATGATCCCAGGGTGCTGGGATCGAGCCCCACATTGGGCTCCCTGCTCAGCGGGAAGCCTGCTTCTCCCTCTCCCACTCCCCCTGCTTGTGTTCCCTCTCTCGCTTCTCTCTCTGTCAAATAAATAAAATCTTTAAAAAAAAAAAAATTCACTTTTGTTTTCTTCTGCTTTAGAGAATAAACACAACTGCATGCAATTCCAGTGACACTGAGAGGCCCATATGACCTCCCCTTACCCCATCACACGCATAACTATTTCAAAAAGGTGATTACACACATTTTCTTCCCACTGAAGCATCAGACTGGGGAGACAGTTTCCCCAGCAAGTCTCAGAAACAGAAAACAGCACATTTAATTTGTTTAAGTTTCCAGAGCAATTTACCAGAGAAAAAAATAAAATACCATGGCATTTTGCTGGCATCTTAAAAAAAAAAGAAACCCTCTCTGAGAAGTACAATGAACCTCATGAGAGTTCCAACACGAGTCTTCTATTTGTATGCACACATATTTTTATAATTTTATTCACTGAAGAACAGGTTAACAAATTCCAACCCATGCATGTAGTGGTAGAGGAGCTTCCAAATAAACAGGTCTTTTAGGAAGTAGTCCTCAAGGTTACCAACAGCTAACCAGGCTCAGGCAACAACCCACACTCGCCTCTCTCAGCCTCAGTAATCAAGAGACTCTGCTCCCTGGATCGCCTTCATTTGAAAGAACATTTTCCTATTTAACAGAGTACAGCATCACACTAGCATCAGCCCTGAGTTTAAGGAAAACTTATATGCCTATAAGTAAGGTATGGCCATCTATGCTTTCATTATTTTACAACGAAGCTTGAAATGCGAATGATGTTTTTAAAAAAGGAATGACTCATCTGCAGCTCATGGCTTCGACCTGATACACAGTACCCAAGGAGGTCAAAGGCAGGCATAGTTTCAAAAATACTAGGTCTCTACTCTTTGATGTTTGCACTTGATCTGCCACGTGGAAAACTTCATCTCCCTACTTGGGAGTGAGTTGTCAAGCTATCTGTTGGTCTGCTGATTCTCCTTCACCACTGCAATGATTGCTCAGCACAAAAGCCCTCCAATGGATGGGGTTCTCTGTTCCACTGTTTCTGCTTGCTCTAACTTGACTCTCAACTGCTACATAGCTGCTTAATAACCATAGATGCGACCTTTAAGGCCCCATCTACTTAGGAGGTATCACTGGACAACACGTGTATTTAACAAACTTTCAGCTCTTCCACATCAGTTTAGAGTTCTTTAATTACAAACAACAAATCACTCTGGCTAATTCAAAAGAGTAGAGCTCTCAGAATAGATAAAAAGGCTGGAGATCTGGCACAGAAAAAAGGTGGAAGCCTAGAAAGGTTTGAGGTCTAGCTAACGAGAACAATTTGACAGTCTTAATTAGGAACCGCTACTGGAATGAATGAGTCCCCATCATTTGGGGGAGAGGGGTGTTGCTTAGAACACATCACTGATTTTCCAGAGTCCCAGAAGGCCCAGTTGGCTTAGATCAGGGTTTCTCAACCTCTGCATTACTGACATTTTAGACCAGATAATTCTTTGTTGTAGGGAGGTTGTCTTATGTTGTGCCTCTGGCCTCTACACACTAAATGCCAGTAGCATTCTCTCTAGTTGTGACAACCAAAAAGGTCTCAGCATTGCCCAATGTCCCCCAGGAGGCAAAATCACCCCAGTTAAGAACTGGCTTAGACTGACTCACAAAACTGCCCATCTGATGGCTTAGGAAAGGCCAGGTCCCTTGATGTATGATCCCATAAAACAAAGGGAAGGTGGGTAAGTCTCCCAAAAGAAAGTTGGGATACTGATCCCAAAAGATAAGAGAATGAATGCTTACAGTCCATTTCCCAACACTGGTAAGCCGAAGGTTGAAGAAGATTATGTTTTTTAGCCCATGTATTCAGAGAACAAGGAAAAAAAAAAGTAGAATTTCATAAATTTCTGAAAACAGACTGTAGAAAAAGTAGTCCATCACAATGGTTTCCTAGTCCCTCATAACACTGTGCCAGTTAGCATTCATGTCCTGGAAAAGCACAATCCCAGTAAAGTGGGTGTTCTTTTCCATTTTTATTGAAATTCTCCATGTTTTCCTATCTGTTTTTAAAACCTGCCAGATCTTTTTCCAACTCCTGGTATCTACGGACTCGTGGTAATTGACATGGCTAATTTAAGGGAAACTGATTCCAAATCCCAGAAAACACCCAATGCATCTCTGTATTAATTAGTCAGCTAACTCTGGTGGTTCCAACATGGTGCTAATGAGACCAAAGACATGAATCCAATCCTCATGCCATATGGGCTTGTTCAACAGCCAGCCCGGAGCCCCACATCAACCAGCCAACTGATAGATGTATATGGCTGCTGGTGAGGAGAGGGGAAGGAGAGGGGATGGATGTGTCCAGACAAATCCACCTCCTCTTCGAGCACAGCCTGTGCAGCACATTCTCCCAGGAAAGGGGAGCAAATCCTCACAGAATCAGATCACAGCACACCCCTCACTGTGCCTCTTCCCTAACACTCCCCCATGCCATGCCACGTCTTTGCCTCTCCCCTTTCCCCTTTCCAGCTCATACCTACTCACACCAGCTTCCTTTGCTACTTCCTTTCCCTTCTGTTCATTACCATTTCTTAAAAATTGGAGTGCAGAACTTCATCTCCAATCCGCACTGACTCTAAATTCCCTGATCCTACCATCAGCAGCAAGTCTGGGCTTGTCTCTTCTTCCATTATTATTTCTGACAGCCCCAAAGAAATCACTTAATATTCATTTCAGTCTCCTTTTTCAGACAGTCTTAAAAATCAATTTCAAAATTTTTCTTCTTGATCCTGTCATTTAGCACCGAAATGGCCCAAACTGATTACTTGGGAGCATTAGCGTTTCTCTCCCTTCTCCTCCCAGGATGTCAGACTCTGTGAGTCTCTTCTGGTATGATTTCGGTTGGCTTTCATTTCAGAGAGGCTGTTTTTCACTGAGAAACATGATGTTTTTTTTAGCTATATTTGTAGAACAATTATCCTTACTGGGAGGAAAAAAAAAAAAAGCATTAAAGAATAGGCCAAACACTTGGCTACGAGCAAAATCAGATTCAATGGGTAAAAAAAAAAAAAAAGAAAAGTCTTGAAATTCAGTCACTCTAAAACCTCCAAGAGTGCCGTGTGAAAGCCCCTACTTTCCAAACAGTAAATTAGCAACAGTAACACCATCTTATTTATTAATAAAAAGGAGAAGTTGAAATAGCCATTCATGATAAGACGCTGAACGCTGCAAAGAAGCCAAGAACGGGAAGAAAAAGGTCTGAAAGGGGGAAAAAAAAAAAGGGAAGGGCAGCTTTTATAAAGAAGAGAAAAGTTCTTTGTCTTTGCTGCCATTCTGTGAACAGTCTAGAGAATTCAGTTCATTGTTATTGTTGCTGCCCTTCTTCCTTGCCATTGTTTTGCTTTTTCAGGTTGTCTTTAATTCTCCAAGTAACATTATTCGAGAACTGGAGAGGTCGCAAACCACCAGGAGGACTGGGGTGCAGGGGTGGGGGGGACGGAACTCAATGAAACGTGTCCAGAGCATTTTATTCCTTAGCCTGTGTTTTCTCTTCTCAGCGAGCAGAGGATGATTTTCAAAGTAAGGAATGCTGCAGACATGACATTAAAAAAAGCTCTGGACCATGCAAAACAGTCCTCCAGCTTGATAACCGTAACTGGTTTTTGCTCTAACCTCTTAAGAATCATTCTGCTCTCTTTGTAATTCCACCAACTTGTTATTTATATTATTACAGTATCTTCACAGACATCCCCCTGCCATAACTTCAGCTTTAGAAAGAAAATATCGGCTAAAACGACCAGGGGACAAAAGCCAGTGGCAGGAACTGCAAGACAAAAAACAATTGGATTTTTCTTAGAGGATCACAGAGCCAAAATTCATTCTTTCTGGGATGGGGGAACATCAAACATTGGGACTTAAAATGTGTCACCTAGGGAATTAACCAACAACAGAGTAAGCATCCAGCCCCAAACCACTTTCTGAGACTGAAGATAAATTGCAGGAGCCCGTCCGCATCACAGCAAATGGGATCCCACAGACTTGGAAAAGGCACAGTGTGACTTGTGGTGAGGGTACCCTCTGTCTTTTCTGCCTGCCCAACGTGTGACCCTTCTAGGTAGAGCAAGTGTCCTTTGAGTGCCACCAGGAGGCCACTTACATTGTGCCACACTACCATCCTGGCTTTTAGGCTCTGACTGCAGGAGGTCAGCCCGTGACTAGAGTGGACTGGAAGTCACCAAACATAACCAAGGGACGGGGACAGTACTCCTGCATGAGTGTGTACTGAGCATCGGTAATGCAGCTCGCTCTACCTGCAACATCATCTCTGACTATTCACTCCTCTACATGGATGTACAGTTAACCGGGGGATGCCTTGACGAGAAGGGGAAAATTAGAACTGTTTCGATCACTGACCTTTTTGTTTTGTTTTTAATAAATGACTCATCTCTGAAGACCGTGATGGTAGCTGGGAGAAGAAAAATTTTACTATAGATCCTGAACTAAGTCATAGAGCAAGAACAGAGGAGTTCTGCAACTGCACCCAGAATTCCCCTGAAAGTTCTGCCAGACTTCAAGCGAAGGCAACAGAAGAACATCCATACTTTCAAAATTAGGTTATGAGTCACTTTACTGAGAGTCCATTTATTTCACTAAGGGATTTACTTCTAAATTCTTTCAAATAGCATTAGCTCTTTGAATGCATTTCTAATTGGATTAGAACTATAAATATTTTAAACTGGACTCAACTGTGAGAGACAGAAGATCTGAACTGCTCATGTAACTAATACATGTCTCTAGGCTAACAGGACCAGACCTGGGTCCCCGCGTGAGGATGACACACCCTTACTCTAAGGATGCCACGCTTTCAGCTTGTTGGTCTTCCGCCCACATTTCCTCATGATGTTTCAGCACTTACAAAACTGTCCTTGATTCTAATGGAATGAGTGTAGTGAAGCCCAATGCCAAATCCCATAGCATTTTCATTGGCAGGTGACCATGAGACCTTCCTCTGAGGTTCAGGGCCCCCCAAGCACATGCTTGATAGCCTCTCTTAAGCACATCTGCTCACAGGAGGGGAATACTCTTCAAGGCTCTTAGGTGTCACTCAACTTCACTAGTACAGGATCTCATATAGAAGGTTAACATTTACAGATGAATACGTGATGCTCTAGGATATACGAATTGGGGGAACAGTTCAGAGGAGAGCATATCTTTATTACAGTCTTCTCTGTTCTGCTGAGATGGTTTCCCGATCCTTCCATTCCAAATGTTCTACATAACCTCACCTTCCTTTGAATCCTTTCCGCCATGCTATCCTCAGATTTATTATCTAATTCATAAGAATAGCAGCTACAAAAATCCCAAATGCTTCTGATACATTTCTTGCAAATCAGGTGACAAGAGCACACCCGAGCACCTAAGGAAATGCCGAGAGTGCCATGAGCCTCGTGGAGACCAAAGGAGAAAGAGCACTTTGGATTTCACAAATGCCCTAAACTTTCAAGTCTGGCATTCCCTAACCTGAGAGTGGATCCTGGTCCACAATTCTGTGGGCTAACAATGAATTGACAACTATTTGTGGAAGACCTTCGTGGTCTAGTTACCATGATGGAACAGAAAAAAAAAAAAAAAACTATCAGATGTGGTTCTTCCCCATCTTCCCCTGTCTCACTGGGGAGACAAAACTAATACACAAGGCCAAGGAATAAATCCTTAAACCAACCTTAAGTTTTTTTAATTGAAACAGAAGCGGGATAATTCATGGATTTGCTAATTATACTTCTGTGCTGTACACATTAGCCTTGAATGGCTCATCCATGGCTTAACCTGACTTCAGGGACATTTCATCGATGCCTCTCTTGACTCCTCTACATGTTCAGCTGATACCAATCCTAAGCATGGTTTCTTACAGAACACACTCCGTTTTGGTGGTTGCTCTAGCTCTTTCCCACTTTATACAAAGCAAACATGAAAGTTAAAGACTTTCAACACCTATCCTGTATTAGTTTCCAAAATTTTCCATGCCAACATGGAAATAAGCTTCCAAAAACCTAAAAAGCGTGTTCATATAAATAGATGTCAAGCAGTTTTAAATACTTACAAACGGTCCCTTTCACACCCTGTTGCCAGTTTATTTCTGTGTAATGTTAACAAGGAAAAAAAAAAGCCAACAGGAAAAGAAACACAGCCCAAAGTGAGCAGCAAGTAAAAGCTTGAAAGAAAACACAGGAAAGAAATATACAATAGTCCCCCCTTATCTGTGGGACAAACATTCCAGTCCCCCAGTGGATGCCTGAAAGTGCGGGTAGTACCAAACCCTATCTAGACCATGTTTTCTCCTATACATACTTATATAATGAAGTTTAGTTTATAAATTAGGCATGGTAAGAGATTAACAACAATAACTAACAATCATACAGAACAATATCACAATAGACTGTAATAAAAGTTACGTGGATGTGGTTCACACAAACAAAATACTTTATTGTCCTGTACTCACCCTTCTTGGGATGATGTGAGATGATAAAATGCCTACGTGATGAGATGAAGGGAGGGAAATGACGTAGGAACTGTGACACAGCATGAGGCTATTGCTGATCTTCTGAGAGTTCATCAGAAGGAGGATCATCTGCTTTAGAACACAGTTGACCGGGTAACTGAAACTGCAGAAAGCAAAACCGCGGATAAGTCGGGAATTACTGTGTGGCAATCATTTGCATGAACCCTTACTTAGTTCTCCCTCTTAGATTTCAGCTTTACAGGATTAAATTTCACACTACACACAGCAGAGGTGGCTGAGACAAAGGAGGGAGAGAGTGAATCACTTCATGTACTTCCTAGAAGAATATAACCCTATTCTTTTCTGAGAAAATTCATGTCAACTTCCCCTCCTCTGCTGATGAGTAAAAGCATTTTTAAATAAAAAGTCACCATAAATTTTGATGTTGCAAATAAATCCCCCAGATGTTTTGTGTAGCTTCAGAAGTAAAAAGCTTCCAAAGCGTTTACCCTGAACATAATAGCAGAGTCTCCAAGAATACATTTGGCACTAAATCCAAAATGATATTATATGAAAAATACAGCACATTTCACACTTTTTTTTAGAAGACTTGGGACACTGAGCACAATCTCTTGGGAATACAAAGTTAGGCTGTAACAAATAAACTTTTAAATGCTTTTTTAAAAATTAAATGTGTACATGCCTGAATCTGTCTGGAGTTATTACTTAAAACTGGAAAGAATTAAGACAGACTTTTAAGTCCGGGGGCAAATTAATGTTGGTTTTAATTCTTCACTTTATAAACACCTATTTTATTAATGTTAAATAATTGCTGAAAATAAAAGAATACCATAACATCTAAATGAACATTAAAATGTATTAGGTAAAAATATTTCACATTTGGGTTCCAGGAATCACAATTACAGACTAAAGACTCCCTTACTTGGTATAAGAGAAGGAATTTTAAAAAAAAGAAAGAAAAAAAAAGAAAAAGAAAAAGAAAAAAAATTTTTGAGACAGCTGTGCCCTCTGGAGGTGGCACTTGGGAATTGAATAAATCTTCCCTAAACTGGTAATGAGGACTTTCCTAAGGAATTGAACACGCACTTGGAAATGCAAAAAAGGCTTAGAAGGTTTCATCCATGTCCCTTTCTTTGTGTCAAACCAGTTTTCAATGAATAATAATTTAGAATTTCAATTTAGAAATGTTCAAGTGGGCACAAAACATTTTGGTGGGAGGGATTAAAAGCTTGTGTTCAATATCTAGAATACAATGATCAGGAACACGCTCAGTATTATGAAAAGAAAGAAGGGTAGTTCCAAATCAAATATCCTCAAGCCTCTTTTGGTGAGCTGGCTAAGAGCGGATGGCCTACGCTCCTCAAACCATATTTTCGAACACTCTGGGAGAGAAGCAAATCCTCTAGACTAGCAAATGCATATCCTATCTTCTCAGAATAATTCACCACCTCTCTTTTACTTTTCTTTTGACCTGTCTTTTTATAGCTCATTCTTCATAAATGGAGCTGTATTTCCCCTTCTAGGGAATATATTGTCCCAGTGGGAGAAGAAATAAGTATTTCCTGCAGGAGTTTTAGAAATAGAAATTAATAAAGTTGGCTTTGTGTGTTTGGAATTTCAACAGGCAAAAAAACATATAAATAAATAAATAATGTAATTATGGTTGGGGGGGGTCAAAAACAAAGCCACCCCAGAAGTCGTACTTATTTGATGTGAAAACCAGAACAAAGCCACCACTTCTAAAGAGAGAATGAAGACATCGTCTTCATTGTAAAATTTGCCTTGGATGTAGGTGAATGTTACGTCTATCTGAAAAGAGGTGGGGGAGAAACCCGAGAGCAACTGAGTAAGGCTGGTGCCTGGGGAGAGAGTTTAATTACTATCTGTAGGAGTGTAGAAGAATACACCCAAATATCAGTGGGATGTGATCCTCTTCAGCAAACAGGTTCCCCGGTGCGCGCTGAGTGCGTGGCCTGTGCTGCCAGACGGAAATGGAACAGAAGGTTCGGGAAAAGGAAGCAGAGAAGGTCTTCCGGGCTTCCACTGACTGTGGGACACACCTGCGTCTCAGGTTCTGGAGCTCTCTCCAAAGGCAGCTTCGTGCTCAAACCCCACTTCCTCCCTCCTCCCCAGAGGGAAGTCAAGGACCCAGAGTTACTAGAACCTCGTCCTTGCCAGCTTCCCACTGCTTGTGGTTCCACCTACCCGCGCAATTCTTCACTCTTCAAGTTCTCCTGCCCCTCAGCCAGTCCCTTCTCCTCCAAGGGCGCCCCCACCCCCAGTGCCGATTCCTTAAAGAGACCCAGGACGATGCCCCTGAAACTCACGGTGATATCCGGGTCCCACTGAGGGTGCGCTCTCGGCGACCCCAAATGTGAAGCTAACACGTGAAGACGGGGGCTAGTCAGGGGCCGACGCACGCACCTTGCGCGCCGCTTCCCGCCTCCCGCCGTCCGCGCACCTGCGCGACCGCCCGTGGGCCGCAGCGCCACGAGAGGCCGACAGAGGGCGCCCGCGGCCAGCCTCGCCGTCTGAGGCCGAGGCCAAGGCCAGGCTAGCCGCCTGCCTCCTCCAATGCAGAGGTGCCGTGTGGAGCCAGGGAGATGGTGGTGTGGGCTGAAGAGTAAGGGATAGGCATAGGCCACGAGTTTCTTAACTTATCTGAACCTCAGAGTCGTCATCTAAGAAACGGTGATAACACCAATAATCGAAGCCATGGTTGTCAGTTATGACCATATATGCATCCATTTATTTATTCATTCATTCACAACAAATATGCCATGAGGTCCCTGCGATTTTCTAGGCACTGTAGATGCGCTAGGGATACCCTGACAATCAAACTGGACTCAGGATCCTGGAGTGAACGTTCCAAAAGGGATTAACCTGGGGTAGCAGGAATGAGATTGTGCGTGAGGAACTTTTAGCACAGCGTCTAGCACATGCTCAGCTTCTCGGAAGGCTGGTGCTTAATATTATTAGGTGCCTACACCAACTCCATCCTCCTCCTACAGAAAAGAGGGTTGGTTCATTCCTCGGTGGCCCCAGGGCAGAACACCAACTTCCTCACATTAATAGCTGGATGAGAGTTTGATGAAGGAATAAAGTGATTCAATGAACGGTGCCCTGGACCCCTGGAGGAGGGTAGAAGGAATGGAAGTGGAACCTTCAGAGGAATATCCTCCTGGTGAGGGCCTTGCATCTTTTAAGGACTGACCACTTTTCTAGAGAAAAAAATCAGTCTCTTCCATTAAAAGAGAGGTGAGCCTGCACAGGGATCTCCCTCCAGCTCATACCCGCCTCATTAAGAGCTTCCAATGGCATTTGGGTTGTTAGCTATCTCCTACCCCTTTTGTAGGTGTACTTAGGGGTTCCCAGTGGTTTCAGGGGCCCCAAAAAGCTTTCTCACCGAGTTTCCCCTCAAAGGAACTGATCATAGATGAGAACTTACATCACTAAAGGGAGTCACATCGTTGTAAAAACAAATCCTGGACAAATGAGAATGCTCTTCTCAACTTTTTTTAAAGGTGTTTTAAGGTTTTAACTCCTCAAACCGCATCCAAACAGAGACAGGGTCTTTTTCCTCCTAGAGCCACTAAAAATGATTTTTTCTTGAAAATAAATTTCAGGAAGATGTATTAGTCTTCTGCTGCTGCATAACAAATTGCCACACACTTAGCAGCCAAAAACAGCACTCATTTATTATCTCATACTTTCTGTGGATTGGGCATCTGGGTACTGGGTTCTCTTTTCAAGATCTCGTGTGGCTGAACTAAAGGTATTGGCTAGCACAACAATCAGACAAGAAAAAGAAATAAAAGGCATCCAAATTGATAAGGAAGAAGTAGAACTCACTATTTGTAGATGACATGATGGTATATATAGAAAACCTTAAAGACTCTACCAAAAAACTACCAGAACTGAAGAATGAATTCAGTAAGGTAATGGGATACAAAATTAATTTACAGGAATCTGTTTCATTTCTATATACTAATAATGAAGTAGCAGAAAGAGAAATTAAGAAAGCAATCCCATTTAAAATTGCACCAAAATAATAAAATACCTAGGAATAAACTTAACCAAGGAGGCAAAAGACCTGTACTTTGAAAATTATAAAACACTGTTGAAAGAAACTGAAGACGACATAAAGAAATTGAAAGATATTCCATTCTTATTGATTGGAAGAACAAATATTACTAAAATGTCCATACTACCAAAAGCAATCTATAGATTTAATGCAATTCCTATCAAAATACCAATATCATTTTTCACAGAACTAGAACAAATAATCCTAAAATCTGCATGGAATCACAAAAGACCCCAAATAGCCAAAGGAATCTTGAAAAAGAAGGACAAAACTGGAGATATCACAATCCCAGATTTCAAGGTATACTACAAAGCTGTAATAATCAAAACAGTATAGTACTGGCACAAAAATAGAAACATAGATCAATGGAAAAGAATAGAAACACAAGAAATAAACCCAATTATTATATAGTCAATGATTATCAACAAAGGAGACAAGAATATGCAATGGGAAAAAGACAGTCTTTTCAACAAATGGTGTTGGGAAAACTGGACAGCTACATGCAAAAGAATGAAACTGGACCACTTTCTTACACCATACAAAAAAATAAACTCAAAATGGATTAAAGAACTAAATGTGAGATCTGAAACCATAAAAATCCTAGAAGAGAATATAAGCAGTAACTTCTCTGACATCAGCCATAGCAACATTTTTCTAGATATGTCTCCTGAGGCAAGGGAAACAAAAGCAAAAATAAACTATTAGGACTACATCAAAATAAAAAGCTCTGCACAGCTAAGGAAAAATCGACAAAACTAAAAGGCAACCTATGGAATGGGAGAAGGTATTTGTTAATAACATATCTGATAAAGGGTTAGTATCCAAAATATATAAAGAATTCATACAACTCGATACAAAAAAAAACCCAAATAATCCAATGGAAAATGAGCAGAAGATATGAACAGACATCTCTCCAAAGAAGACATTAAGATAGCCAATAGACACATGAAAATATGAGCAATATCACTCATCATCATGGAAATGCAAATCAAAACCACAATGAGATATCTCACACCTGTCAAAAATGGCTAAAATCAAAAAACTCAAGAAGGGGGGTGGGAGGGATGGGGTGGCTGGGTGATAGACATTGGGGAGGGTATGTGCTATGGTGAGCCCTGTGAATTGTGTAAGACTGTTGAATCACAGACCTGTACCTCTGAAACAAATAATACATTATATGTTAAAAAAAGAAAAAAGAAGAAGAAGATAGCAGGAAGGGAAGAATGAAGGAGGGGAAATCGGAGAGGGAGACGAACCATGAGAGGCTATGGACTCTGAGAAACAAACTGAGGGTTCTAGAGGGGAGGCAGGTGGGGGGATGGGTTAGCCTGGTGATGGGTGTTAAAGAGGGCACGTACTGCATGGAGCACTGGGTGTTATACGCAAACAATGAATCATGGAACACTACATCAAAAACTAATGATGTAATGTATGGTGATTAACATAACATAATAATAAAAACAAACAAACAAACAAAAAAACAATAGGTGTTGGCAAGGATTTGGAGAAAGGGGAACCCTCATGCATTGTTGGTGGGAATGCAAACTGGTACAGCCACTCTGGGAAACAGTATGGAGGTTCCTCAAAAGATTAAAAATGAAATGACCATATGACCCAGTAATTCCATTACTGAGTATTTACCCAAAGAAAATTAAAATAGTAAATTCTAAAAGATAATGTTTATTTGTAATGTTTATTACTATGTTCATTGCAACATTATTTACAGTAGCCAGATTATGGAAGCAGCCCAAGTGTCCATTGATAGATGAATAGATAAAGAAAATGTGGTATATAAATACAATGGAATATTACTCAGCCAAAAAAAGGAATGAAATCTTGCCATTTGCAACAACATGGATGGGTCTAGAGAGTATAAAGCTAAGTGAAATAAGTCAGTCAGAGAAAGACAAATGCCATATGATTTCACTCATATATGGAATTTAAGAAATGAAACAAAAGGAAAAAAAGACCAGAAAAGACTCTTAACTATAGAGAACAAAATGGTGGTTCCCAGAGGGGAGGTGGGTGGGATGTCTGAAGTAGGTAAAGGGGATTAAGAGTACATGTATCATGATGAGCACTGAGTAATGTATAGAGTAATTGAATCACTATATTGTACACCTGAAACTAATATGACACTGTATGTTAACTATACTGGAAATAAAATTATAAAATAAAATAAATTAAATAAAATGTATTGGCCAGTTGCATCCTCTCCTGGAGGTCCCACTAGGGAAATATCCAATCCGAAGCTCCCTTGGGTTGTTGGCAGAATTCTTTTCCTTGTAGTTGTAGAACTGAGATACCCACTGTCTTGCTAGCTATTACCCAAGGACCACTGTCAGTTCCTAGAGGCCACCCTGGTTCTCACCAATGTGTCCTCCATAGACTCTCTCATATGACCATTCACCCTTTTAAAACTCACCTGATTAGATCAGACCCACCCTAATAATCTCCTTTGTGAGTAACTCAAACTCCAATGATTAGGAACTGACTAATGGGAGTAATATCCCATCATATTCATAGGGAAGGAAATTATACAGGTGTCTTCATTTGAGTTGCTGTAACAAATACCATAGTCTGGGGGGCTTCAAAACAAAACAAAACAAAAACACATTTATTTCTCATAGTTCAGGAGGCTGGGAAGTCCAAGATCAAGGTGCTAGCTGATTCAGTTCCTAGTGAGAGCCCTTTTTCTGGTTTGTAGATGGATGCCTTTTTGTTGTATCCTCACATGGCAAAGAGAGAAAGATCATGTCTCTCATGTCTCTTCTTATAAGGGCTCCAATCCCATCATGAGGGGCTCCATCCTCATGACCTAATTATCTCCCAAAGATTCCACCTCCTAATATCATCATACTGAGGATTAGGGTTTCAACATGTGAATTTGGGGAAGACAGAAACACTTAGTCAATAGCAACAGAACATGCATACCAGGGGATAGAAATCTTGTGGGTCACTTTAGAATTCTGTCTACCACAGAAAATAATAGAGGAAAATAAACCAAGCAAACATAAAGCTATAGAAATGTGCTAATTTACAGACATCAAATCCCTATCTAACATCACTACTGACTAAAGGCCAGGGGTACCTCCAGGGCCCAAGGGACCCCTCCTTCTATCCTGCCTCAAGTCCTCAGCCCTCTCCAACCTTTCCCTTCTGCTCTTCCACCCCTCTGCATGAGGAGGACTAAGAGCCAACACTGGAGGTGTTGGAAGGGTATTTACTGAGGGCCATAGGCAAGAAAGGCCACTGACATTCTTCCCATGGTGTCTCTGACTTGACAGCAAAGCAGCAATTAGAAGTGGACTGGGTATTATATGCAACTAATGAATCATTGAACAATACATCAAAAACTTATGACGTACTATATGCTAGCTAACTGAACATAATTTTAAAAAAAGAAAAAAATAAGTAGAAGGGTCAAGAAGGCATACCTGGGTTCTGAGCTCAGCTCTGCCACCTACTCACTTTGTAACTTTCAAGTCCAGTTACTGAATCTCTGTTTCTGCATCTATAAAATGAAAGTCATAAGATTTCCTTCAGAGTGGTGGTAAGCACTGGGTGAGATAATATACATCAAGTGCTCCACACGGCATCGGCACAGTAAGAGAAAACAATGGGAAAAACATAAAACCTACCTGAGAAGCAGGTCGGAGAAAGAGGTGTTGCTATTTCCCAAAGCATCTACTGGGTGCTTGGAGCCATGGGATTTGCAGGCATCCATAAACCATGACTTTTTTAAAGATTTTATTTATTTATTTGAGAGAGAAAATGAGAGAGAGAGCACATGAAAGGGGGGAGGGTCAGAGGGAGAAACAGACTCCCTGCTGAGCAGGGAGCCCAATGCGGGACTCGATCCCAGGACTCCAGGATCATGACCTGAGGCGAAGGCAGTCGCTTAACCAACTGAGCCACCCAGGCGCCCATAAATCATGATGTTTAACCTTGCGACATCTACAATCCCCCTGAAAGACAAGGTGACTTCCCCAGCAAACAGGTGCACTGTCACAGAGAGACAGATTGTGAGTGCAAGCGTTCTCTTTCTCATGAATTTTCACCCAGAACCTGCAAGCACTTGACCTCCCCAGGTATTCAAGCCAAGGCTTCACTGCAGCCCCTGGCCTTGCCATGACTAGCACCTTCCTGGTGGCTGCAGATAAGGTCCCTGAAAACCACCCAGCGAGAGACCCACCCATGGGGCCCTCACTCAGGTACACTCAGCTGCTTGGCCAACGGTCGTTGATGGCTCCATTTACTCCTGCCACATAAAGGTAAACATCTAGAGGAACCGGTGGGACCAGAGACTGCCACCAGAGCTGGATTATTTTCCTATGGCTGCTGTAACAAATCACACAAACTTCATGGCTTAAAACAATATACATTTATTCTCTTACAGTCCCAGAGGTCAGAAGTCTGAAATCAGTTTCACGGGGCTAAAATCATGGTGTCAGCAGGACAGCATTTCTTCTGTGAGCTCTGGGGAAGAATCCCTTTCTTCAACTTTGCCAGCCTCTAAAGGCCGCCTGCATTGCTTGGCTCCTGGGTCCTCATCACTCTGACCTCTGCTTCCACCAGTCACATCTCCTTTTCACACTGACATTCCTGCCTCCCTCATCTGATGACCCTTGTGATTACACTGGTCCCACCTGGATAACCCAAGACACTCTTCCTGTCTCGTGCTCCTTCACTTAATCACATTTGCAAAATCCCTTTTGCCAGGTAACTTAACATCGTCACAGATTTGGGGGGATTGAGATGTGGCGATTTTGAGGAGCCATTATTTTGCTCACCACAGGTGCCTATTGCACTGAGACAGATGCCTGTATACTTTCTACCTATCCCCTCCCCAAATGACTCAGAAAAAAATGATTCATCTCTAGACGTATACCTGATCTAGCCTACAAACAACTTGGGGATGAAGCACATTGTCATAGAAGTAAGTTTGTTGAAGTTTGGCAAGAAAAAGATACTATGCTCTCAACATCACAAGAGAATAATCTGTTACAATCTGCTTTTAAATGCAATGGATAGGGCACATTTAATAAGACATGAAAACAGAACCTATATTTTAGTAGCGTTCTAGTGTTCTTTACTTCCGTTTTTGCAAACTGGGATGATCACTAACACCTATGCTCCCCCTACCCTGTTTCTAACTATTCTTTAAATCGACTTGATACTGCATTTTTTTTTTTTTTGACAGTTCAGTGACAGGAACAAATTACTTGACTGTTACCATGGTAACGAAGGGACCTCCAAATAGAGAAAACATTAAGATTAAAATAAAAGGGGGAAGGAATAGTCCAAATTGGCATTAATGAGTTGCTGTCCAAGTGTAACGGGGTGTCAACTGGTCAAGCTTTGGGAGTTTTTCCAGTAAGGACCTCGGAATCAGTCAACCAGCAGGGGAAGTCGCCTGTGTGAAGAGTGCTTGTCTCCTGCAAGAAGCAATGGTTCAAAGTTTATAGAACCTTCTACTCTCCCTTACTTATGCATCTCTTTTATTTGGATCGTCTCCTTTGTTCTTCATCTCCTCCTGCTTTTCCCCCTTCTGAACACATTAGTTACTATGGAAACATTGGTGTGAATGTCAGAAAGCTCAGCTCAGAAATGCTTCATAAAGTCAATTTATAGAATGGTCTGACATTTATCTCATGTTTGGGAAATTTAAAGAATTTGTGATATTCATGACCAGGGACAGGGTGGGTGGTAAACACTGTGCTATGTACGGATTTTAAAATGTGTTTTATATACACTGTGAAAGCATCAGGTTTTGTCTTTTAGGGGAAGAATCGCAACAAAAACAGGAGACTGTTTTGGGATTTGAAATTGGATTCATTTTCCATCAGTTCAGGAAGGATTTCCACTTTCTAAGTTTGTAAGGCTGACTGGAATCTCTTGTGTCAAAATAAATGCTTTTTGAAAAAATTACGGTTGGCTTATTTTTTTTTAACTTTAACCTGACAATAAGACAAATGGTATTATCCATAATAATGTATACATGGCAGCAGCAATATTAGTTAAAGGCACAGAAATGTTAAACCCATGCCGTAAAAATTCTTACTTCACTATGGGGAATTTCAGAGTTAGTGCAACCCTACGGAATATCAATAATAGTAGCTAACGTTTAAAGCACATTTACTATGTGTCAGGACCCATTCTGAGTATTTTCTATGTATTAATTCATGTGATCCTCCATCATTATACTTTTTTACACACAAGGAAACTTGAGGCACAAGGAATTTAAGTAATCCAAGGCAACTGGGCTCCAGAGTCTACATCCTTAGCCATCATGCAAAACTGCTTCTGTATGAGAAAGTAAAATAACACTTAACACCATATCCAGATAGAGAGCTTTGAGTTATCAGTTCTGGACTAAAAAGACGATTGAGGCATCCACCCGCAGTATCACCTCTCTGACGTTATTGCCCAAAACCTTCAGGTTCACCATGTTGTCACTGAAGATGCAATGAGTTCCTAATGATTACAGTTTGACGATGAATGCAGTTTAGAGTTAAATTTGATTTCCGATGTGCAGCCTCTTACAAATTTTGTTATAGAAAAGAGTAACAATGTTTCACTATGCGATTAGCAGCAAAGCTGTAAACAACTGACATCAATACCACTGCATTCCATCAGAATTTAATTACAAAGAAAACCCAGTGTCGACCCGTGGGGGGCGACGTTTATTCTTTGCCACCCTAACATTTCCCACACCCTCTAGCAACAGCTCCCAGTTTTTGTTTGAGAAAGCTGTACCTGCTTAATTAACGCACTTGACCCTCCTAAAATGGATCATGTGGCTCAGGCCCACGCCAATCAGCACATCTCAGCTCCATGACTTCAGTGATCGGTTCAAAGATCCCCATGGGACCAGATTAAAGCCAAAGAAATGCCAGAAGATTTTGCTGGGAATGCTCGAACAGGAAGAAGACCTGTTTTTCTTCCCTGGAAGACTTGAGTGTAGAACAAGCTGCTTTAACCATCTTTGCCCCCACAAAACATTGGCCTGTAGGCAGAGAGACTGAAACCTTTGGAACAAAAAGCATGTGGAAGATTAAGAAAAATCCAGCCAAATGGCAGCATTTGATCTGTGAATACAGTACTGCCCAACTATGTTTGCCAGACTTTTCAAAGCACTCTTGCCCCTCCACCCCCTTTTTAAAAAATCTAAACACATTTGCTCTGGCTTACAACAGAAAAAGGCCTAATGGGCAGAACATGAAGCGTCTGTGTCCTTTGAGGGCAGATGCTCCACCTTGTTCACCTTGTTCGTAAACAAGCAAACACAAAATCCACAAACCTCTGAACCCCCAAAGTCCTTTTCTAGCTTATTTGGTGACAAAACGGACATGACCTACATGGACATAAGGCTACTCATAGGCCTGATTTATCCCACTTAATGTGAATATTCCTATGTTTTGCCAAAATGAACCGCTAATATGTGTGATTACAGAATGCTGTTGCAGACCTGGCCAGGAGCATCAGGCTGTATAAGGTACATAAACTCTTATCTTTATTAAATTTAAAAAAAAAATTATAAATTCTTAAGCCCCAAGGGTTTCAGATGAAAGACCATGGACTTCTAGTAATAGGATAAATTGAATGAATAAATTTATTGAAAAAGTAAGTGCTTAACCTCTGAAGAGGATGGGATCTGAGTTAGCCAAAGATACCGTTGAGAACCACAAGATGAAAGCATCCATCATTCCAAAGTTGTATCAAAGGTAAAGTATGCTTGCATGGCACACAAGAGACAGACGTCAAGTCAAATATCAGATTGGTAAACACTAGGACAAAGTGAAAATTCCTAAGTTCAGAGCAAAAGCAAAAGGAGCTGGGTGTCTCAAGGAATAGTATCAATAGCTTTGAGAACAGAGTATTTGGAAGAAGAATAGAACCCGTTGTGTGACTTCACACCAAGTTACACTACAGTGTATGTACTATAAACAGTAATTCCAAGATGTAAAAGGATTATGATGCTGAATACATGTGGTTATGACCTTGACTAAATATTGAAGTGCATATTCTATGTTCATGGGAACTTTATTCTAAACCCTTCTCCCTGAAACACACACACACACACACACACACATCACTGTCCAAAATCTGTCTGCTAGACTTTTCAATTATTCAATCAATAAGGCCCTTCCATCCTGCCGCCTCTTTCTTTAATCTAAACACACTTGAGCTGGCTTACAACAAACAGAAAAGGGTCTAATGGACAAAGCGAGAACATCTTGTGAACCTTATTCATAAAGGAGCAAACATTTCCTTACCTAAGATTCCAAAATCCACAAACCTTTGAGTTTTATGTTTTATATATACATATAAAATGTTATTTACTTTTTATTGGACTGCAGCCAAGAAAACTATCATGCTATGTGACATCAAAAAGACTACTAGAAACTAATTAAACACTATCCTCAAAGTAGAAGACGTTGGGGTCATGACTAATCTGTTTTCTTCTTTATATCCAGGACCTAAGATAGTGACTCGTTCACGGTAGGTGTTTAAGGTGTACTTTATTAATAAATGAAATATGAACTACCTTCTGACACCTCTTCCATCTGACAACACGGACAAGCTGTCAGTGGGACAACTGACAGAGGGAGGGGAAACCAAGCGTAGAAAAGCCCCTAAGGATGGTGACACCACAAATACATGGAGAAATACTGTCCATGGGCCTCACCTCTAGTTGTAGGAAAGCCAAATGAAGATCAATGATCTCTAAGGTGACTGCCAGCCCTATGATTACATGGTTTTGCTGCAGGAAAAGAAAATCTAAAAGGGTACAGATAGAAGTCTATATAACTTAAAATACTAACTAATAAAGCATGGCACATAATCTCTAAATATGGAGGAGACTCGCTTAAAATTTGAAATTTCATATATATGAAAAAATTCTGCATCAAGCATTTTACTATGCCTGAAAATGGCACAAGTCTAAAAATTAGTCCAGCTCATAATGGCCCACACACTGGTCTGAGAAATATTAGACCCTTACCTTCCTGTTAATAAAACTTCTAATGTCCAAACCACCAATCTGTAGGAGCCCAGCCAAACCCAGCATGTTGTCAAATGTTTCGATCTCTAGGACCTTATGCAAATCCAACCCATCTTTCCCATAAGAATAGTTAATTCCCTCCCTTCGTTCCAGGCTCTCCTCCAATCTTTCTTGCACACAACTGCCAAATGAATTTTCCTAACGAAAACCTTTGATCCCATCACTGTTTTAAAGCCTTCAACAGCTCGATGTTAACTTCAGCAGCATTTCACTACCTTCGTGATGATACCACATTGTCCTATTTTCTCTCCTACCCCTAGCTCCTGCTTTTCAGTCTCCAGTACCGAAGCATTCTCCTGTTACAACTCCTTAAATCTTGACCATAGCCCCTCCTCTCATTCTGTACCTACTCCTTAGGTGACCCCAACCTTATAAGGCCTTCATTAACATCTAGATGTCAACAAGTATCACTATTTATTTGTTTAATTGTGGTAAAATACACATGTATCATTTTCACTACCTTAAAGTGTACAATTCAATGGCACGGAATACATTCACAATATTGCACAATTGTCACCGTCCTCTAGTTCCAGAACTTAATCATTATTTCAACTAGAAGCCCCAGACCAGTTTTCCCCCACTTCCTGACCCCCGGCAACCACTAATCTGCTTTCTGTCTCTGTGGACTTGCCTATTCTGGATATTCCATGTAAATGGAATCTTACAACATGAGGTCCTTTGAGTCTGGCTTCTTTCACTTAGCATAATGTTTTCAAGATTCATCCATGTTGTAGCATGTATCAGTTCTTCATTCTTTTGTACAGCTGTAAAATATTCCACGGTATGGATATACCACAGTTTATTTACCCATTCATCTACTGATGGACATTAGGGTTGTTTTCATCTTTTAGGTATTATGAATAATGTTGTTATGAACATTAGTGTCCAAGTTGTTGCTTTTTCATTTCTTTTGGATACATACCTAGGAGTGGAATTGCTAGGTCATATGGAATTACTATGTGTCACTAACTGAGGAACTGCTAAAATGCTCTCCATAATGGCTGTACCATTTTATAGTCCCACCAGCAATGTACTTTTGTTCTAATTTCTTTACATCCCTGTCAACACTTATTTTTGTTTTTGTTTTTGTTTTTTAAATTATGGCCATCTTATCTTTGTGGTTTTGATTTGTATTTGCCTAATGACTAATGATGTTGAGTATCTTTTCATATACTTTTTAACTGTTTATATATCTTCTTTGGAAAAAAATGTCTACTCCAATCCTTTGCCCATTTTTAAATCAGGTTGTCTTTTTTTGTTGTTGAGTTGTAAGAGTTCTTTATATATTCTGAATATTAGACCCTTAACAGCTATACAATTTAAAAATATTTTCTCCCATTCTGTAGGTTGACTTTTTATTCTCTTGATAGTGTTCTTTGATATACAAACATTTTTAACTTTGATGAAATCCAGATTATTTTTTTTCTGTTATTGCTTTTACTCTGGTGTCATATTTAAGACATCATTTTTTTAAAAAAGAAATTATTGCCAAATCCAAAGCTGTGAAGATTTTTCTCTGCATTTTCTTCTAGAGTTCTAAAATTTTAGCTCTTAAACTTAGGTCTTTTGAGTTTTCATTATGAGTTAATTTTGGTAAATAATGTGAGATAATGGTTCAACTTCATTCCTTTGCATGTAGATATCCAGTTGTCCCAGCACCATTTGTTGAAGAGATTGTTCTTTCCCCCATTGAATGGTCTTGGTACCTTTGTCAAAAATAAGTTGACCAAAGACACATGGGAACTCTTATTATTTTTTACAGAGATTTCTCCTCTGAGCTCAAGACCCATATGTATCCATCAAGCCATTCAACACATCTACCCTCACGTTCCCAAAGCAGACATCATGGTCTCCGACCTCTCCAAGTCTGTTTATGTTCCACTGTTCTTTCTAGGCACAACCATTCATCTAAACATGGAAGCTAGAAACATTTCCTTCTCCTTCAGTATCCATATCCAATTCTTGTCAACTGAGTCTCCATAATAAATCTGGAATCTGTCCAGTTCTTTCAAGCTCCTCTGCCATTCCCTAGATGAAGTTAACTGTTGGTTAATCCCTGTACCATTAAAGGTCTCCTAACTAGATTCAGATCCCTGCATCCATTCATGTACTGTTTTAGTCTACTATTCAGGGATCGTTTTTAAAAAGACAAATCAAATCATGTCTCTCTCTCACTCTCCTACTCCCACTCCAAGCCCACCTTGTTGAAAATTTTTCAATTTCCTCCCATTATTCATAGGATAAAGACCAAAATGGTAACATGGCCTGCAAGGTTCTGCAAGACCTGATCCTGAATTTCCTCTCCAGCCTGATTATATACCACTCTTGAACCTTCAAATAAGTAACACCTACTCAAACTTCAGGTCTCACCTCAAACGCTACTTATTTAAGTGACCTCTGCTAGATCAGGTCTCCTTGCTAATTGTTATGAGAGCATACTATACATTTCCTTCATAGAGCTTGTCACAATTTGAAATTATGCATCTGTGAGATAATTTAGGTGAAATTACGCATCTGTGAGATAATTTAGGTGAAATTATGCATCTGTGAGATAATTTAGGTCTCTTCCCTGCTAGATTTAAAGCTCCATGAAGTCCACATTTTCCAGCCTGGAAATTTCAAGACCCTCCATCATCTGACCCTAGTAGACTTATTCACAACTGTTCTCCTTCACATTCCCATCCTCATATCTAATAAAACCCTGTAAAAATTCTGCCACCGTATTCTATTCACAATGTTGTTTCCCTATTTCTTCTTAATTTTTTTCTATAATTATTTTGTTATTACTGTAGCCCATTTTCATTCTTCACTCATTCTTTTAAGTTTAATTTGTGAAGTACATATTATATATCAAGTCCTGCACTGGAAATGCAGAACTAAAGATACAAAACAGAGAAAGTCATGATTCCTGACTCAAAGAAAGCAAGGAGACAGGCCTGTAAACAAATAGCTGCCACCCCAGATAAAAGTTGATATGAAAAGGACTTCTAAAAATTATCATGGAAACAGAGAAAGCTTCTCTACCTGAGAAAATTATTAAAGCTCCATGATAGAATGTATAATTATAGCTAGGTCTTGAAAGATGAGTAAGAGTAGAAGAGAGAAGTTTTTAGGGAGAAGCATTTAGACGATGGTAAGTCATGATGAAAGAGGGTGGCATATTTGCAAATAGCAAGTGGTCCAAGTTGTCTGGACCACAGGGCTTACCAAAAGCTAAGGTGTCCAAACTAAAAACCAATGCCTTTGTATTTCAGATACAGCTGACAAGCACAGTCTTAAGCAATTGTCCCTTTTCCCCACTTTATTAGAAAGTAAAACATTAGAATGAGAAATGTATTGCAAGATAAAACTCTTTGGTGGAAAGATACTAGGGTGGCCCCAGTGAATCCTGCTCTCTGGTGTGTAATCTTGTATAATCCCTTGTCCTTGAGTGTGGGTGGAACTTGTGACTTACTTTGAACCCAAACAATACGGTGAAGGTGAAGAAATTTCGTCAATGAAATTAAGGTCCTTAATCGGTTTATTTTGACTAATTAAAAGAGAGATTATTCAGGTTGACGGAGGAAGGGGCTGACTCACTCAGGTGAAATCCCACAAAAAAGAGACTGCATGCTCCCTGAAGCAAGAAACTCCACTTGTTAGAAGATGAAGTAACCATCATGTTGGAGAAGCCAACAAGGAACTTTCGGCAGCCTGCCATTGACAGCCAGCAAAAAGCTAGGACCTATCATGCAACCACAAGAAAATGAATTCTACCAACAATCTTAATGATTTTGGGAATGAGTTCTTCCCCATTCAGACCTTCGGATAAGAATCAGCTCTAGCCGACACCTTGATGGCAGTCCTAATGGACAGTGAGCAGAGGACCCGGTGGTGTCATGCCAGACTCCCGACCTAGAACAACTGTGTGATAATAAATGTGATTGTTTGAAGCTGCTACATTGTGGTAATCTGTTACACAGAAACAGAAAACTAATATAAACTTTAACTTAGCAAAGATGTTTTTGTTGTTGTTGTCATGTTTTTACACTTTTGCCAAAACCACTTAAATATCTAAAGGGACAATTTAAAGAATATACTGGTTAGAACAAAATGGAATGTATTTCTAGCCAGCTGCCCAATAAAGGGAAATGATGAGTGAAGCTTCAGTCCGACTTGCTCTACTTTACAAGAGGATAGTAACTTGGCTGCTCCAACTTCATTCTTAGCAAGTTCTTTGGCTTCTAATGAACCAGTTGCTCCCAGATAAAGGGAAAAACACAGCAGCTTTGAAGATCAAAGCACAACCATAAAGAAACAAATGGAAAAGCACACTTACTGCACAATACACAGCAGCACATAAATAGTCCACAGACTGTTTTGCCTCCGTGCCTTCCTTGCCTCTGCTGTTTGAGTCAGTATCTTCCCGTAGGAATAACTGTGTAATAGGGAGTTGATGACCCAGCATCAGATGAGTCATTACTATGACTGATATGGTCAATTTTTATATAATAAAAGCAAAGAAGGGATCTAGAGGCTCTATAATAATTTAAAATGAAAATATTATGCTTCAAGTGATAGAAAATGGCGTAAGATGCTGTTCATCTTATAAAATAAATTCACAAGTAGCATAATAAACATTATGCTATAAAATATAACTTTATAGCATCATTTTAAAAATATAACTAATACACTAGACCTGATAAATGTATAGTATTTCATTTTACATAATTTTGTTAAGAAAAACCTAGCAAGGATAATTAGAAACCTGTATCATTTATGAAAATAGAACTAAAACTCTAAAATAAATTACCAGGGAAAAAGATGCAACCATAAGTATATAAAGAAAGTAATCCTCCAGGGCGCCTGGATGGCTCAGTCGTTAAGCATCTGCTTTCGGCTCGGGTCATGGTCCCAGGGTCCTGGGATCAAGCCCCACATCGGGCTCCCTGCTCCGCGGGGAGCTTGCTTCTCCCTCTCCCACTCCCCCTGCTTGTGCTCTCTCTCTCGCTGTGTCTCTCTCTGTCAAATAAATAAATAAAATCTTAAAAAAAAAAAAGTAATCCTCCATAACCATGTAGAACCTACCCCCAAATAAGAGAGACATGTTAGTATTCAAAAATAAATCATAGTAACTCACATCTATAAGTTAATAAAGGGGAGAAAGCTCACTAGATGTTGGGAACTATTCAATTTCTGTTCATACATTTAATGTTTAAAACTCTTCAAAAACTAGGGCTGATGGGATAATTATTAAACATAAAAAGCCTTTTCAAACCATTAATGTTTAACAGGTAATTTCTAGATGCATTCCAGTTTAAATCCACTACTTTGATTATTTCACCTTCTAAATAGTTCTCCAATTTTTGATGGTTCAGACCTTTAGTATTTCTCACCTGGATGACTTAGCAGTCTCCTAAATGACATCCGCTATGGTCTGAAGGCTCATGTCCTCCCAAAATTCATATGTTGAAATCCTAACCCCCAAAGTAATAGTATTAGAAAGTAGGGCCTTTGGAGGTAATTAGGTCTTGAGGGCAGAGCCCTCATGAACGGGATTAGTGTCCTTATTAAGAAAAAAAGGCCCCAAAGAAATCCCTCACCCCTCTGGCCATGGCTATGTGAGGACACAGAGAGTCCTCATCGAGAGCCATCTATGAGAAAGAACCCCCCCATCAGTTACCAAATCTGCCAGCACCTGGAGCTGAGACCTCGCAACTTGCAGAACTGTGAAAATACATTTCAGTTGTTTATAAGCCTCCCAGTCATGGCATTCTTTCAAAATATTCCCCTCATTGTGGTCAGAATCATCATTCTAAATTTGATCATGTCCTATCCCTGATTAAAACCCTTTATTGGTTCGTCTTCATCCTCAAAAGAAAATCCTAGTGCTTGGCATGCACCCAAGGCTCTTGGTGATCAGACTGTGCTCACGTCGGCCCCCTACATCCTGCCTCCCTGTCTGGCCCTTGCAGGTCCTGTGCATACTCTTTCCAGCCTCCTACCTCAGGAACTTCCCCCTCCCTCTTCACTAGAGGTATTTCCACTCACTTTTAATCCCCAGCTCAGGTCTTTTATCTCCCGATTTACCTCCTATGACCTGTAGGAAGCCTTCTCAAATACCACACTACCTTTTAGGTTACAGCTAATGCCCCCGTCTGCTGCCTCCACAATGCCGTGTGCATATATACCATTTCCCACTCCTACCACATGATTCTCCAATTTAGGTGTGTCTGTTCTACTTGATGATGGTGCTCCTCAATATGATGCTCGGTGCTCAGCACACACAAGGTGACTACTGCTCACTGAAAGAAAGAATGATTAAAAAATTGAGACAAAGGAGCAAAAGTGAGCTATGTTGGTTGGAACACCTCTACTGAAACACAGGCTGGAGTGGAATCATCTGTGGGAGTTAGTTGCCCAGACCAGATGAAAATGCCTGAAAGTATTATCTACCACCAATCCTAAAAGAAACTGCCACAAAGTCAACCTTCCAGATCTGAAATATCCTATAGACCAACCTAATATCACCTCACATCCACACTCAGAGGATATGCTATTTCCCTTTTAAACTAAAAACAAACAAACAAAAAAAAACAAGCCTTATGTACAAAACGAAATGCTAACAAAGCTAAAGATGGTGGCCGCATTTAAGTGTCTGCATGCAATCTAACAAGAAGAGTACAGACAAAGTCACTCCCCTCATTCTGTAATCTATAGGCAAAAGTCTGTTTCTTGGAGGAACTCTATAAACTCTTAGCCACGTCTTACAAACCTTTCCTGATCTGCCCCCACCTACCTCTTCAGTCTTTGCTTTGCAGTCTCCTGGCTGTGGCTCAAGTTCCAGCAGTTCCTCCTATTAGACAACGTTTTCCTTTGCCAAAGTTGATAACTTTGTTATTTAAAGAGAGTTCAGTAACTATGGCAATATTTAGACATCCAGATATTTTTCAGTTTCATTTTGGCAGATAAAGATTTAATGTGATGATCATTGTAAAAATGAGAAATAAAATGTTTTCTCATTTCACTAGTATTCAAATAATAGAGTAGGTGTCTTTTGACATAAGATGTGCTTTAAATAATTTTGAAAAGTTCAATTTGAATGGAAAATGAAGCATAATTGATTTTTGACATTTTAATTTTAAGTGAGCTGGTTGTCAGATTTCACTTGAAAAGGACCCACAATATCTACATCAAGGGCACGTCAACAATCTTCAACCAATAGTGTCATTTTTCTATGTTCATAAATTTATCCTACTACTATAAATGCTATTATTTGACATGTGTGAGGAAGGAAGAATTATGGTTAATCATATCTCTAGTTTATTGCAAACATAAACACCACACAGAAATTAATAATTTATAAGAATCCCTATATGGATTCCATTGTTCAACAATAAAATTAGAAATATTGAACCTCTACAGAGGTCAAAACATCATACTAGATGTTGCATCCACAGAGAGGAATAAGAAATGGCCTCTGCCCACTGGGGAGAGAAACCTGAAGACAAAACCATCACCATTCTATGTGAGATTTACAAGAGTAGGAAATGAATTTTCAGGTGCACAGAAGAGAGTATGATTGCCTTTAGGTGTTAGAAAAATATCACAAAAGAGGTGACATGTGAGAAGTGTCCTGAAGGATCTGTAGGAGCTTGCCAGGCAGAAGGAACCATGAAGGTAATGGCCCAGAGCCATGAAATGGCCTAGGTCTCTCTGGACCCCGAGACTGGAATATCAGGGGCAGGTCTTCAAGGAAGGACCCAGGATGCTACATCAAAGACCATGGCTTTTTCCTATGGACAGTTAGATTTGACTTTTGGGTAGAAACAAATGTAGTAGAGGTGAATACAACAGACAAGAAGGAATCGAGGAAGACAGAAAGCCTAGTTAGGAGGCTCTTAACAAAAATCTCAACAAGGCATGCTGAAGCTCTAAATCACAACAGCTGGACTAGAGATGAGTCAGGAAGTTTATCAATTACCTACTGCTGCATAATAACACAAAAAACTTAGTGGCATACAATAGTAAGTGTTTATGCTCATAGATCTGAGGGTCAGTTGGGCTAGACTAAGCTGGGTTTGGCGAGCAGCTTGGCTGAGACAACTCCCTTCACATGTCTCATCTTTCTCTTGGGACCAGCAGCTAGCTCAGGCAGCGTATGTGTGTGTGTGTGTGTGTGTGTGTGTTTAATGTCCACAATAGAAGTGCAAGAGTTGTACTTCAAGAAGTACAAGGCGGTAACATGCCACACCTCTTAAAGCTTAGGCTTGAAACTGACCCACCATCACTTCTGTTTTATCGGCCACGTGGCCAAACCCAAAGTCAGACGATGGGGAAAAATACTCTATCATATTTTTACTAGTAGGAACTGCAAATTCAAATGGCAAAGGGCGGGAAAACAGGTAGGAGAGAAGGACTGGCGCTGATAATGCAATATATCACACTCTGCCCTCTGGGCCACGGTCACTTGTGTTCCTCCCAAATGCAATACATGCTCACCCCCATCAATGGATTCTCAAAAGCCACATCCAATCACCGCATCATATTCCAAGTTTAGGATCTTGTAATCTACATTAGATCCAGATGAGCCTCATTTTGAAAAGAACGATTGCTCTTTGTTCAGAGAATACCAAACAAAAGAATGAGCTATCTGCCCCCTCCTGATCACACACACACACACACACACACCTTACAAACAGTGGTGAAGTTGGGGCAGGATACCTGCAATACACACCCCCATTTAAGAATGGGGGGCTCTTAGCAGTCATTGGCCTGCAGCAATTCTGAAATCCCACTGGACAAATGTTGCTCTGTGGATGGGGAATGTTTCTTAATTAGGCCTGGGTTCTGTTTCCTGGGAGTGCCTCCCCACCGTCCCTTATTTTCTGTTGGTTTTGACTCTGCTCTGTGAGATTTCATCCTCCTCCTCAATCACTTCTGAAAAGGGCTTTGGAAGATCTGCCATTCTAACGACAGAGCAACTTTCTCAGGAGTTAAAAAAATATTTTTGAAAAGCCTCAATTTCTTTTAGTCCTAGATGGCAGTGCTTTTGCTAATTCCACTGTCTGAAACAATTTGTGAATTTCTATGCATTTGATTCCACAGTCTACTCTGTGTGTCAAAAGCCAGAAGTCACACCCACAATTCTTTTCTAGACATGCTTTTCTCTCATTCTTGACTTAATTACTACTACTAAGCACATTTGACAGATAGGGGACCATGCCCTTAAGCTTCATAAATATCCTTTTATTCAGCTGAAAACATATACTCCAGGCTCTCAATTTTCTCAGTCTCAGTCTCTTTTATACTATTAAAAATTGAGGACTCCAAAGAGTTCACCTTAGAAAATTCTAGAAAGTACAAGAATACACAAGTACCCATTCCATTAAATATCAGGGCAATGGTATTCACTTGTCATGTAACCTCTGGAAAACTCCACTGTGCCCATGAGAAAAATAAGAGTGAAAAAGACAATGTCTTAGTATTATTATGAAAATAATCTGATCTCACCAGACCCGAAAATGACCTTGGAAATTCCCAGGGATCACCAAACTACATTTTGAGAATCCTTGGTCTAGATACCTTTTTTCTTCTCAGAGGTTCACGACTGTTTCTATAGCCACACCCTTTATTTTCCCACAAATAATATAAATCTACATATATTATTTCTTTATCTTTATATCACTGTAGTCTTTAAGAGCTCTAGTTTATCTAAGAATGTGGAACTTGGGAATTTGATACATAAAATAATTCTTTACTAGAAATATTTTAGATAAGAAAAAGTGACTATCCACAGCACTAACTTGTCAGGCATTCTGTTAACTTCACCTGCAAAATAGTCTATCTAAACATCAATAAGATAAGAAACAAAACTTTGAAAATCTCTACAGAGTTGGAGAGACAAAAATTAAGAGCTCATGACTCACTAAGATAGGACCTGATGGAACCCTAATGGTTTGGTTTAAACTCTGAAGGATTAGGGCACCCTGGGTGGCTCAGCCCGTTGTCTCTTGATTTGATTTTGGCTCAGGTCATGATCTCAGGGTTGTGGGATTGAGCCCCATGTCAGGGTCTGTGCTCAGCCCGGAGTCTGCTTGAGTTTTCTCCCTCTGCCCCTCCCTTCACTGGCACACGCTCTCTTTCAAATAAATAAATCTTAAAAAAATAAAACAAAAAAAACCTCTTAAGGATTAAACCACAAAAACAAGAATAAACTAGGGACTTAAACTCAACTTGGAATCAGCTCATCCCTAGCTGCCTGCCACAGTGAAAAGAAAATCTCTGGGAGAAGACAGCAGCATTCAAAGACTCAAGAGTATTTCTACAATTTTTCTTAACAATGTCAGTCCCTCAGTAAAGAAATACTCAAGAAGACGAGAAGGCACTGTGTGACCAAAACCTGAGAGAAATAATGTAAAATGGAAACAAATCCATAGGATATTCTGGTATTAGTTATCAGACACAGACTTTAGAATAACTAAAATGAATACACTTAAGGAATTACATTATAAGATTTCAACAGAGAATTAGAAACTATTAAAAAAAAAAAAACAAGTGGAAACTCTAAGCTGAAAATTGAAACAGGTGATATTAAATACTTACCAGATTAGGTAAACAGTGAATTAGACATAGCTGAAGAGAAAAATAGTTTCTGCTAAAATTTTTATTGGGATTATACTGAATCTGTAAATCAATATGGGAAGAACTGACATTTGCCTTCCAACCAATGAACATAGCATCTCTTCATTTATTTAGGTTTACTTTCTCCCAGGAATGTTTTGTAGAATTCAGTGTATAAGTCTTAGATAACTTCTATCAAATTTATACCTAAGTATGTAATATTTTTGATGCTAGTATAAATAGTATTGATTTTTCAATTTTTTGTTAGTATATAGAAATGCAACTGATTTTGTGTGTGTGCGTGTGTGCAAAAAGTGGTTTTATTAAAGCACGGGGACAGGACCCTTGGGCAGAAAGAGCTGCACTGGGGTTGTGAAGAGTGACTGATTATATACTTTGGGGTTGGGGGAAAACTGATTTTTGTATATTGACCATGTATACAGTAACCTTGTTACTCACATATTAACTTTAGAATGTTCATCTATTCCATAGGTTTTCTGTAGAGTCCAATATGTCATGTGTGGGGAGACTTTTACCTCTTCCTTTACAATGTGAATGGTTTTTCTTTTTCTTGCCTAATTGTCTTGGCTAGAAATTCCAATACAATGTTTTATAGAAGATAGTGGACATCCTTGCTTTGTCTCTGATCTTAGGGGAAAAACATTTAGTCTTTCACCATTAAGTATGAGGTTAGCTGCAGGTTTTTCTTAAGATGCCCTTTATCAAGATGAGGAAGTTCTCTTTTATTTTTACTTTACTGAGAGTTTTTATCAGAAATGAATGTTGTGGGGCGCCTGGGTGGCTCAGTCGTTAAGCGTCTGCCTTTGGCTCAGGTCAAGGTCCCGGGATCCTGGGATCGAGCCTCACATTGGGCTCCCTGCTCAGCAGGAAGCCTGCTTCTCCCTCTCCCACTCCCCCTGCTTGTGTTCCCTCTCTCGCCGTGTCTCTCTGTCAAATAAATAAATAAAACCTAAAAAAAAAAAAAAAAAAAAAAGTTGGGTTTTGTCAAATGCCCTTTTTGCATTGAGACAATCATATGGTTTTCCTATGTTAGTCTGTCAATAGAGTGAATTATTTAGAGTGAATTTTTTAATGTTAGCCCAAATTTGCATTAACATAAACCTCACTAGTTCATATATTATCCTTTTTACACATCGTTAAATTCAAATTGTTAAACTTCGTTTAGAACTTTTGCATCTGTGTTTGTGATAAATATTGGCTTGTCGTTTTCTTGTGATTTTGGTATCAGAGTAATGCTGGCCTCAAAGAAGGAGTTGGGAATTATCCCCTCTTCTATTTCATGGGTGTATTTGTTGAGAACTGAGTATTTTCCTCCTCAAATATTTGAAAGAATTCACCAGTATAGTTAGGTTTGGCATATTCTGTCAGAAATATACGTAGGGGCACCTGGGTGGCTCAGTCAGTTAAGAGTCTGATTTTTGATTACAGGTCAGGTCGTGATCTCAGGGTGCTGAGATTGAGCCCTGCGTGAGGCTCTGTGCTCAGCGTGGAGTTGACTTGAGATTCTCTCTCCCCCTCGGCCTCTTTCCCCACTCGCATGTGCTCTCTCAAATTAAAAAAAAAGAAGTATCTGTAGAACCTCTAGTCATGTCGTTTCTCTCATTCCTAGTATTGATCATTTCTGTCTTCTTTCTCATCAGTCTGACTAAAGATTTCTCAACTGTGTTGATCTCAAAGAGTTAGCTTTCAGTTTCACTGACTTTCTCAATGGATTTTATTTTCTATTGCATTGATTTCTTCCCTAATCCTTTTTCCTTTGAGTTTCACTTGCTATTATTTTTCTTGCTTAAGGTGAAAGCTTCAGTCCTTGATTTGAATTCTTTTCTTTTCTAATATAGACATCTAATGATATAAATTTCCCTGTAAAGTACTGCTTTATCCGATTCCCACAAATTTTGTTTTCATTTGCATTAAGTTCAATATACTTTTTATTTCTTCTTTTCATATTTAAACCACTTGTATTTATATTTAAATAGGTTTCATGGATTCAATATATAGCTGGATTTAAAAAAACTCGATCTAATCAGGGTAACTGACAATTAACAGTTAATGTAATTATTGATATTGCTGTTTAAATCTACCATCTTATTTTTTTTTCTATTTGTCCCATTTATTCTTAGTCTCCCTTTCTTCTTTTTCTTCCTTCTTTTGCATTATTTTTTGTGACTACATTTTATCATCTTTGTTGGTTTATTAGTTACGACTTTTTATTGTTGCTTTAGGGCTTACAGTAAACATTCTTATCACAGTCTACTTTCAAGTAATACTACACCATCTCACAGTTAGTGTTAGAACCTTAGAGTAGTTATACTTCGTTTCCCTCCTCCCACCCTGGCAACTGTTGTCAGATATTTCACTTTACTTATATTAAGCACACAACACCTTGTCATTATTTTTGCTTTAAATCATTAATTATCCTTTAAGGAAAAATGAAAAAAAAAAAAAAAAGCCTTACATTTGTTCACATATTTACCATTTTTGGTGTCCTGGTTACTTTGCATAGAAACATATTTCTATCTGGTACCATATTCCTTCTGACTAAAGGCATTCTTTAACATTTCCTGTAGAACAAGTCTGCTTGTGCTGAATTCTTCCAGCCTCCCAAGGTCTGAAAAAGTTTTATTTTTCATTTTTGAAAGACATCTTTGCTGGATATAGAATTCAAAGTTGAGTATTTTTCTTTCAGTACTTTAAAGATGTTACTCCACTGTCTCTGCACCCTTGTCTTTGTTCTTCTGTGTCTTTTAAATTTAGCTGCTTTAAGAATTTTCCTTTGACCCAAGTTTTAAGGAATTTGATTATGATGTGTTCTGGTATAGTTTTATTTCTTATACTTAGAGGTTCATTGGGTTTCTTGGGTCTTACTTGTTTCCCTCTCTCAGGGAACACTGTCCTGTGCTGCCTAATACCTTATATTTGAAAACTGTCTCATATTTTGCGTTTTTAGAATTTCAAATAGGTAAATCCAATCTCTATTATTCCATTTTGGCCAGAGGCAAAAGTTCAATTTCAGGCATCTCATTTTTACCACATAAAAATTTTACTTTTTGTACTTACGTAACTTTTAAATTCTGTGACAAAATGTTTCATCTATACGCATAAAGTTACTAAAATTGTTTTATTTATCCCACCTCTTTTAATACACATTACGTGCATTTACAGAAAAAGGCAACAGGAAAATATTAATGGACTTAAATACAGCATGCAGGCAAAACACACTTTATGCTTTCTAAACATGTTTGATAACGATACATAAGGAAACGTGTTACAAATCATAATGCTTCCAATAATCTGTCAGGAAAAAAAGATCACATTAGCACCCATTTATACTTTAACACAAACATTCTCTGAGCCACACTGGGGAAAAGAAAGATTTCTGTTTTTATTTCCTGAAGTAATTATTAGTAGGTTTACACTTATTAAATATATCCTTAAAATTTCCACCACTTTGGAAAACCATAAAGTTAGTAAGCTAGCTAGATTTCCTTTTTACTTTAGTAAATATTTTTATCTCAGAAGTCAAAATTGGGTAGGAGTGCTGTATACAAGGTACATAGTTTAAATCTTTGGGACAAGAGACTACAAGAAGGTAAATAAGCCAGGAGCCCTCCTAATCTTATATCACTAAGGCTGTATATCATAGCAGGTAGATGTATACCTCCACCCATACCAGAGAGGTATGCATTCTTTTGACAATTAACCTTTCTAAATTTTATGGTAAGGTCAATAAAAACATTACACACAGCAAACAAAGAATTAGAGAAAGTTAATGATATAAACCACAAAAAAAAAATAATCCATACTTCTCATTTGGAAGGGAAAAAATGGGACTAATACTGAATACTTAGCGTCTAATATAAAATTTTCACTCATTGTAAGTTGAATCATATTGATTAAAACTTTACAGAATAACTTTGCATGTTATTAATTCATGAGACAATCAGCAGATATGCAGCTCTAGTCAAGTCTTATAAACCCCTAAACGTTTTCATAGGTAAAGTGAAATTAGCTGAAAAATACCAAACAGGAGTAGAGATTTGTGAGAAGTACAAAACACATAAATGCAATAGATATATAATGTAATCTGTGCAATTCAAAATTCCCAAAATTTTCTTATGAAATGTACAAGTAATAAATAATAGTCATACTTGACTTTATCAAGTTAACAAAATAATTACTAACCAACCTTGTGTTTTACTAGTCCGTTGCTTAGAAACACCAACTGCCATTTAAAAATTACTTTCACCATAAAAATAGAAGGCATATCAAACTCTTTAATCCTCAAATATCCAAAAAAATTTGGAAGGCAACTGTCAATCAAAAATATTATCTGTTAAAAAAGGTGATTAAAAAACATACATAACCTATTTTTTTGCACAATTTTGTTTTCTTATGAAAAAGGGCACTTAGTGTATAGCTAAAGCTTTCAGAAATTATAGATCCTGTTGACTTTCCTATTAGGCAGATGACATGTTGTACAGTTTTTAATATAAAAATATAAATATCTTTGACAGAGAAGGTGAAATAGTGGTTGGTATAAAATCCCATCACCATTTTACTTGAAAAAAACTTTTTTCCTAGAGACCATGAAAACAATACTGATTCCATGCAGTTCTGTGTTGCCAGAAGCTTCCCATATTATAAAACACTAAGGTATTCACTGAAATTTCAAAAGTGGGCCCGTAGTCTTTTGTTTTCTTCTCGTAGTCTTTCAATTTCAGCCACTAAACCTTCATTCACTGAGTATCTTTCCAGTAAAGAGTGCATTTCATTCTAGAAAAGAGAAAAAATGCTTTTTAAAGCATTGATACTTCACATTTATTTGGAAAGCTGTTTTACATAGTTTCAGCTATCATTTCTGTCATGTTCAATTACCTAGCTGAATGGTACCTTACTACTTTGTTAATATAAATGAAAGATCACTGGTGAAAGTTACGTATTTGGAAGGTTTATATTTGCACATGTGGGAAGCTTTTAGCTTACTTATGGAAATAAATAAATAAATAAAAAGCTGTGAAAAAGTAGCCTTAACTATTATAGGTTAAAAAGAAGGGTGACTAGTTAAAATCTATTTTACTTTTAAATTTCTAAAACTCCCTGTTTGTTTACTCTAGCAACTAGATATAATAAAGTAAAAATATATCACCCTTTAATGGACTTTTTAGATCCACAACTCTATACTCATTTAAAATAAAAGGTCATACCTACCAATTGCATGTGAAACTGTTTAATCATCTCCACTTGCAAATTCACAATGTCTCTATGGCATGCTTCTCTAGGTAAGAATGTAAAATACCTATTAGAATTATAATGGTTTTGCCAATCCTAGATCATTCAAGAAACTGCTAAACTTTTCTCGTTGTTTCAAATTATTGGATGTTAGTAATAATGATAGTAGTAATAATAATAATAAAAATGCCAAGGCACCTAGAATTTATTTACTATGTACTAGGCACTGTTTGTTGTACTTTGAATGGAAGAACTCATTTAATCTTTACATCACATGCAATTATTACCTCCATTTTACCAATGAAGGAACTAAGCCACAGAGCAGTTAAAACTTATCCAATCAACCAACCAGTAAATGGTGGAGCTAGTATATAAACCCCGGCTGTATATATCCAGAACTCTCATACTACACATCCCTTAATATAGAAATTATCATTAAGGAAAGACACAGGTTTATATTACAATGAAATACAGATCATTTACTAGGTTACAATGTCTTAACTATTATCAATGTTTTAGCTATCAAAAAAAAATACTTCTAGTAGAATGGAAAGGGTTATTTGGGTGGTTATAATAAAGGTTACCTATAAAGTACAATTCAGTCATACCAGAAAAGAATACATGAAAATTATGAGGTATAATAATAAAAGGATCATTCAGTCACCCACCATACAACTTATGAGCTAGAACATTACCAAAATCATAGAAGTTTCCTATGTGCTCCTCTCTGATTCCATTACTTAACTTAGGAGAAGCCCAAGAAAGAAGTCACTACTCTGATGAATTTTGTTTAAGCAATGTAAAAAAAAAAAAAAAAAAAAAAAAAAAAAAAAGTCTAACAAAGATGCTGTAGTCAATATATTTTTGCTGTGCCTGGTTTTGAGCATTATAAAAATACCACATCCTATGTAGTACTAAGTAGTGTACACTTAAAAAAATAACCCAATATCATGTTTTCAACATTCATATTCTATACATCTGTAATTCACTGATTTGTATCAGTGTACAGATTCTCCTATCAATTGACATTCAGATTGCTTTCAAGCTTTTACTATTACAATGTTATTATAAACAATCATGTATGTATTTCCCAATCATATTCACCCATAACTGCACCCATAGATCCAAGAGTAGATATGCTGAGTTAAAGGCCAGATGTATACTTGTTTAGTTTTACGAAATAATGCAAATTATTTGTTGAAGAGGTAGTATCAGTGGACATGCTTGTCATCAGTGTAACAGAATTCCTCTTGCTCTGTATCTACACCAAGACTTGGTCTTCACAGACTTTTCACATTTTCCCATCTAATGGGTGTGAAACAGTATCCCATTGCATTTTCAGTTCTCTGATTAACCATAGGATGGAACACCTTTCCTTAGGTTCATAGACCATTCCTCTTCTGTGAAATGCTTGTCCATGCCTTTTAAGCTTGTTTTTCTGTTGAATGTCTTTTTTTTAAAACACTGTTTATTTGAGAGAGAGAGCACAAGCAAGGGAAGGGGCAGGGGGACAAGCAGACTCCCCGCTGAGCAGGGAGCCCGAAGCAGGGGCTCGATCCCAGGACCCTGGGATCATGACCTGAGCTGAAGGTAGATGCTTAACTGATTGAGCCACCCAGGCACCCCTCAAATGTCTTTTATTCTTATTTATTTTTAAGAGTTCTTTACATCATCCAAACCTTTGTTGGATCCTTTGTTGGAGTACCATAGATAGATTTTTGTCCTTTCACTTTGTTAATGGTGCCTTATGATGAGCAGTCCTTGTCAATGTTCTCTAATTACTGACCTAATAACACAATCAAATTTGCCAATCTATGTTTTTATAGGTAGTGTATCCTCTTATGTTTTGATAACTTCCCTACCCTGAAATCATATATAAATTCCCTTACAATGCTTAAAATTTTACCCTTTAAACTTTCACGCTGGGTAGAACTGATTTTTTTAATAGCAGGGAATAGGGATCTATACTTTTCCTCTGTCATATATCACATTTCTATATATGCCCAGGTTTTTCTCTGGTCTATTTGATTCGTTTGGGCAATCTGTCCATCCTGTGCTAATGCTACACTATTTTAATTATAGCTTAATAATTAAGCTTACCCATCTGACAAACAAGTCACCTTCAATCTTGTTCTTCTCTAGAGTATCTTGGTTATTCCTGGATCTTTTCTTCTTCCACATAAATTTGAAGTTATCCTATCATCATCTTCCAAAAAACACAGTTGGGATTTGACTGAAATTGCATTCAATCTATAGACCAATTTAGAAGAACTAACATCTTCATATCTTTCCATTTATTTAAGTGTTAATGCTTTCTAATAAATATTTAAGTGTTTTTCTACAAAGATCTTTACCATTTTTGGTCAGATTTATTCCTAAGTACTTTTTCTGTTACAACTATAAGGGTTTTTAAAAAATTCTCTTCTGCTTTCAATTATGACAAAAGCTGTATTTAAAACAAACGAACTGGGGGCACCTGGGTGGCTCAGTCGGTTAAGGAGCTGCCTTCGGCTCAGGTCATGATCTCAGGGTCCTGGGATGGAGTGGCAAGCTGGGCTCCCCACTGAGCGGGGAGTTTGCTTCTCCCTCTCCCTCTGCCTCTCCCCACTGCTCGTGCTCTCTCTCTCAAATAAATAAATCTTTAAAAAAATTAAAACAGGGACGCCTGGGTGGCTCAGTCGGTTAAGCCTCTGCTTTCAGCTCAGGTCATGATCCCGGGGTCCTGGGATCGAGTCCTGCATCGGGCTCTCTGCTCGGTGGGGAGCCTGCTTCTCCCTCTTCCTCTCTCCCTGCCTGTACTCGCTCTCTCTCTCTCTGACAAATAAATAAATAAAATCTTAAAAATAAATAAATAAATAAAAAATTAAAACAAACCGAAAGCATCAGAGAACCACTAAGGTGGTCAGGATTTGAGGGGCTATGGTTTTGCAAAGCAGGGAAGTCTACTAGGTAAGCCCCACAGTTACCTCTGTTTTCCCTTGGGGATGTGCTGACTGGACAGAGGGGAACAGAGGCTGAGCGGAAAGCAGTGACCTGGAGCTTGAGAGAGCCTCACCGGGTTGGGGAGTGCCAGGGTTTTGGACAGCCCAGGCAGCCAGGGCTTCAAGGTGCCAAGAAGGTACCTGCAGAAAAGTAAACCCAAAACTGTGCAATTTCCCCCTCGAGGTATCTATTGACTCCTAAGCAATGCCTGTACTGGTGGCAGAAAATTAAACATAAAGTCACAGCTAGAGCAGAGAAAGACTTTGGCGGCCTTGTGGTGCTGGGGAAATGGAGGTTAAAGTTTCAGAACCCACCAAGGTAAAAAGGCCTGGTGAATATCCTAGAAGGGCAGAGACTAAACCCTAGAATAAAGGCAACCAGAAATAAACTGGCCCTAAGAAAACTGGAAAGCCAGCAAGTACAGGAACAAAGTGATCTGCTTGCCAGAAGAAACTTAAATCTTCTTGACAGACAATAAAAATAGACCCATAGACTTCTGCTTAGGATATAATCTCTCCAACTCTAATAGTGAGGACAAGCCAGATAACCTATAAAATCATACATTTTTAAATTCAACTTGAGAGTGCAAAGAAATCTAAATGAATGAAAATCCAGAAAATGAGTCCCTCCTAGGAGAAGAGACCCATGACTGTTTTCATCCTCAACAGAGCAGAGGGCGGGTGGTGGTGGTGAAGGGGGGGGTGGGGGGCTGGAGAGGTAGGGTTGACACAGCTGCCATTGATAGGGTAAGGAGAACTAACTGAAATTTTTATAGATTTTTGTAGGCCAAGTAGGACTGGACCCAAGGAGTCCTAGCCACAAAGAAAATCTCCATTCACTCACCAACTATTTGCCACAGGCCCTCACTGAGTGCTTATGTAAACCATTAGGGGCAGGGCAGGAGGACTGAGAGAGACACCCTAAGGCAGAGAGCAACAGGGTGTGTGAAGACTGCGCGCTGTGACAACTGAGAGTAACCCGTCTGAAGCACTCCAGACCCTTGTGGGGAAGGCAGTCTCCACAGCTGACGGAGCCCCTCAACAGCCCCTCTGTCCCTCCACTGAAAGGTATAGCTCTTCAAGACTTACTGAAGGTTACGTCAGAGCAGCAAATTTATAGAAATTCTCTGAGCCATTCTCTGGGTCCTCACTGAGTCCCAAGCAGAAGCTGCCTATGGTTATTGGAGGGGCAGAAGGATTGAGAGAGGCCCCTACTCACCCCCACTCCCCAGGTGCAGGCATGCGTGGCAAGCTGAAAGCTGAAGGCAGGGCAGTGCTCTCTCTCTCAATCTGCCCAGCATAAGAGCTTTCTCCCCTTCCAACACTGCTTTACTCACATCATATTAAAGTCAGACAATTCTGCTGTTTTGCCACATATATACATTCCTGAAAATAACAGGACCAGATTTTAAAAATGTAGTGTGTGTGTGTGTGTGTGTGTGTGTGTGTGAGAGAGAGAGAGAGAGAGAGAGAGAGAGAGAGAGAGAGAGAGAGAGATGGAATATTATTCAGCCATAAAAAAGGAAATCTCGCACTATGCAACCACATGAATGAACCTGGAAGATATTATGCTAAATGAAATAAGCCAGTCACGGAAGGACAAATACTGCATGATTCCACTTACATGAGATATCTAAAATAGTCAAACTCATAGAAGCAAAGAACAGAATTCTAGGTATCAGGGGGTGGGGAGAATGGGAAATAGGAAGTTGCCAAGTGACAAATACAAAATTTCAGTTAAACAAAATGGATAACTTGTAGAGATTTACTATATAACACCGTGCCTATGGTTAGCAATACCGGATTATACAGTTAAAATTTATTAAGAGGGTAGATCTCATTGTAAGTGTTCTCACCACAATAAAACTAAAACAAAAAAAGGAAAAGAAAAAGAAAATAAGAAGATAACAGGATTTAAAGAAAAAGGATTGGGGCAGACTACTCAAAATTTATGCAACTTTGTAACCAGAGCACTAACAAAAACAATTAAACCCTAGTAAAAAATACTAGCATAGTTTAAATAGTGAATAATCAAAGACTTTTACCTTAAAAAAAGTGATGGTCACTTGATAAGAGGGGTAAGAAAAGGAGAAGAAAGGATTGGGGCTGTGAAGGATGGAGGCAAGGATAAAATAACCAAAGATGGGGAATAATCACAAAATAAGTCCTTCCAAACACAGAGCACAAAGCCAAACCAGGTGAAGAGGAAGGGAAGAGAAAGAGATGGGTACTGATAGCTGGTTTGCTGCCTTCAGCTATGTTCATACATTCTGTTTTGGCAACTGTTACAAGAACCAACAAAATTTCCTTATCAGGTATGTTGTCATTACTGTCCTATTTACCAATCACAAATGAATTAATCCACATTAAAGAAACACACGTCATAACAGGACACATTGTACCTACCCTAACTAAACTACACATTGTACCTACCCTAACTAAACTAGAAGGCCTTTGTGGACAGATCATTCATATTTGCATCCTTAGTACCCAGTACATATACTAGGCATGTTGTAAATGTCAAAAATGACCAAAAATGATGATTTTCCTTTAAAAATATATTTGTTAACATTTAAAAATATTTTTTCAAAACACTTTTTTTTTTAAAAGTAGGCTCCATCTCCAGCATCGAGCCCAATGTGGGGCTTGAACTCATGACTCTGAGATCAAGACCTGAGCTGAGATCAAGAGTCAGATCTCAACCGACTGCGCCATCCAGGAGCCCCCCCAAAACACTTTTAACATTAAAAAGAAACATGCACCAGGGCACCTGGGTGGCAGAGTTGGGTAGTGTCTGACTCTTGATCTCACCTCAGGTCTTGATCTCAGGATTGTGAAATTGAGCCCCGTGTCAGGCTCCTCTGCCCCTCCCGCTCGTGCTCTCTCTAAAATAAATAAATCTTAAAAAAACAAAACAACAACAAAAAAACCTGTACCAACAAAAACTGTACATCTTCTCTAGCATTCTTGCTCGCTATATTCCAAATCAGAGCTAGAATACTAAGTAACTACAGGTCAGAAAGGGAAAAAACACATACAAAAGATTCTAATAATTGAAAATAGCTCCAATATATATTGAGATGATAGGTAAAAGGAAGCAACAATGTCAAACACATTCTTACAGTGTTCAAAATTCAAAGGATGAGGAGACAAGGACAGATCCATGAAAATTTTTTTTTTAATTGACTATTACATTCTGATGCATTCTGTTTGAAAATATTCAGAATTCCTTTAAAAAATTATTTCTCTATTACATTATTACCCATAGCATATTTAGCAGGTGATCTATAAATACTTCATGTAAGAATACCACTGGGCCTTACCAGAATCTGCTGCCCAAATTTTGACAAAAAAAATCCCTGATGGCAGCCTGCCTGCTCGACTGCCCTGCCAAGTTATCTAACAATTGCCCTAGGTAAGTGTACCTTTTCCTGGCTGATATTCAATAAATTCAATACAGCAAGATCAACAAAACTCATCATGTTTTCTATTGTTTTATGGACCCCAAAACCTAGGCAAAAGTAGTAACCACCAATATTACTTATGGTTCCGGTTTTACACCTAATAAAAAAAAGCCAGTTAATGTCTAGATAGAAAGAGCAATTTCTCAATTACTACCTAAAGTCATCCAATGTCTCCTGTATCATGTTCTGAATAAAACGGATCTGAACAGATGTCAGTGGTGCATTTGGCCTATTATTTCCAATGGTATCAGCTATTTTTTCTGATAGTGAACTGGCAACTCCAGCCGTGACAGAGGATGCTGTCTTTGGATCTAAAATAAAAAATGGGAGAAAATATTAATAGTCAGCTTAGACTAAGAGACATCAAACATTTGTAAATAAGATTTGGCATGAGGAGACTTGAAAAACTGGTAAAGAACAGTGTTCCTGTGACATTTAGAAAAACTCACTGTCTGGAATACAAATCTTAGAAACTTTCTATGACATTATTTCTAATAGTCATTTATCTATATATATAAACTGCCAACTGTCTAATATAATAACATATGACAGAGGGATTAATCTTGAAGAATCTTGGAACCATTTCCTCTTATAAAAGATGAATGTGACATGCTATCCCATAAACTAGATAAACTAAGACTATTAAAAATAAACAGAAGGAATATAGGAGTAAAGTACCGCTATAAGCAAAGCCCCAGAGTTTACACTAATACAATATATCCACAGAAACCCTAAAGTAAAACATAAATATCTATATAGAAGAGTTGCTTCTATACAAAGAGTTGTTTTCTATAGATAACTTGTGTAACAACCCAATATCCCATTAAATGTGATCAAGTTTTTAGGATCTGTGGCATGAACTTTAGTACGGAGGAGGGAAAAAAAAGACAATTTCAGGTAGTTAATGACTCATTTTCAAAGGGTCCTACATTATATTCCCATTTGTACCATATTAGATCAAGATCCTTACATATTGGATTGACAATAAAATTCACACCAAAAGAGTATCAAATCAATGTCATTGAGTTTAACCATTCACATACATGTCATTGTCCTCTAGTAAGAGAGTCATAATAGACAAGCGTTGTGAAGTTTCAACTCCTTCTAATTTTCTTAGTCTATGATCACTCTATTTATCAAGTTAAATAGTGGGAGTCTTCAACTTAACACTTTCAAATATCAGGAAGTTTTATGTACTTACTTGGAGTTGAGGATCCAATGAGGGGGGGTTCATATATGAACTGGGCTTCAATTTCTTTCTCTGGCCTTTCAAATTTCTCAGGACTTCTTGTTTGGTTAGATGACGGAGAGGTATTCAGATTTCCAGTTTCAGCACCAGAAATCAACTTTGCAAACTTCACATTTAAAATAAACAATATATCAATTCTGGTTTTATATATATAATTTGTACCTACTTTTCTTTTTCCAGTAGTTAGGATCAGAAAAATGAAGAATAAGAAGGGATATAGAAGGAAAAAAAATTGCAAGAACTAGTGGCAAAATAAATCAACTTTACTAATCAAAAACAATTTCAATGGTAACATGATGAGGAAAAGCTCATTTATTAATAAGCATCTGCTATTGAGTGCCACTGAAAATGGTAATCACAGGCCAAAAAAAAAAAAAAAAAATCCCCAAACTCTCAGGTGGTAACTAGCCAGAAATATTTGAAAAATATGTCAGAAGACATTTTTGTACTTCCTAAATATCTTTTCAATATCATTCTAAAAAATCAATATGAAAATATGGCAGACTCTACCTTACTGGTAACATTTGATCATTTTAAGCCCTTATATAGAAAATTAACTTCTATTTTGGATACTGTATAATAGCAGAAGGTAATGAGGATATATTACATTCTTAGCACCATCAGTTAGCTCTAAGACTTAGGGTAAATGACTTGACCATCAACTTGGTGCTTTCTGCTGCAATGGAAATAAATTCTAAAAAACTCAGGTATAAACTAGTCAAGTACCTTGTCTTAGAAAAAACAGCATTAAGTTTACATCTGCTGTTACCTCCAACATTTCCAAAGACAGATTTCAAAAGTATCCTTTAGTTTTTAACATGTGACATCAAGATTTAAGAATATTTTCTACCTGGTAAGGGTACAGCACTGTCGATAATTAGGACATATCCCCTGGCAGCCACCTGCTTTCTGTCTCGTGATGAGCTTCATTATATGCTTGCTACTGACAAACGCACACTGTGAGTTCAGTATCATTTTTAGGCAGATACCTGTTTGAGGGAGTCCTTAGGTTCCTGTTTTCCCAGATATATTTTCTTAGATTCAGCTGTCAGATCATGATTTTCATTTTCTTCTTTCCCTGGAGATCCCATAAAGACATTCAGAGGACTAGAATGCAACACTGAAGTGCTTGAAGCTACTGGATTTTTTCTTGGAGGAAGGACTGAATTCAATTGTGGTAGAAAGTCAAGGCCTGAAAAAGAGGAGAAAAAAACTATTTGCATATGATTTTCCTCAATCTTGGATATTTAAGAAAAGCACTTAACACGATAAATAGGTTAATATGGTAGAAAGACATGCAATTTGGATTCAGAAGGCAGGTTCATTTGTCAGCTCTACCCCTTACTTGATGTATACAAAATCTTGGGCAAAAATTGCAAAACTCTGTTTCCTGATCAGTAAATGTGAAGAATGATATCCATCTCCGAGTGGTGAGACTAAAAAGAGATATTATATGTAAAACTACTCTGAAAATTGCAAAGCCCAATGAATGTTTTAGTCAATATTATTAGTTTTTGATAACTGAAAATTGTTAATTTGGTATATATATGTAGTATATCTTGGTAGCCTCTAAGATGGCTCCGAATGATCCCTGCCTTCTGGCATGGATCCATGCCCTCAGGTAATGTGGGCAGGACCTAGTAACTTGCTTCCAACAAAGAGAATACAGCCAAAGTGGTGGGATGTCACTTCAAGATTAGGTTACAAACATGCAGTGGCTTCCATTTTGAGTGCCATCTCTGACCATCTTGCTCACCAACTCTGAGGGAAGCCAGCTGCCATGTTGTTAGCTGCCCTGCAGAAGGGCCCACATGGGAAGGGATGGGCATCTTCTGCTAATAGTCGCCTGAATGAGCTTAGAAGTAGATCCTTGCCCAGTCAAGCCTTGATAGGCCTGCAGCCCTGCTGACATCCTGATTAAAGCATCAAGACAGACCTTACGCCAAAGGCACCAGCTAAGGTATGCTCAGATTCTGAACCCACAATTATGAGATGGTAAATGTTCTTTTAAGTTTCAAAATGTTGGGGTAATTTGGGGGTGCCTGGGTGGTGCATTCGGTTAAGCATCTGACCCTCGCTTTTGAGTCAGGTCATGATTTCAGAGTCGTAAGATCAAGCCCTGTGTCCAGCTCCGTGCTCAGTGCGGAGTCTGCTTGAAATTCTCTTTCCCTCTTTTTCTCTCTCTCTCTCTCAAATTAATAAATAAATCTTTAAAAAAAAATGTTGGGGTAATTTGTTACATATCAACAGATAGCACGATATCACTTTTAATTTTCCTAAAAATACTTCTCAATAGTTCTTACCATCTTTGCCTATGGACTCATCACCTCCCTTGTTAACCACAGCATCTATAATAAAATTAGAAAATCAAATTTTTTAAATTGTGACAAAGAAGCCATAGCAACTTAAGCTTCCTATTCATTCCCCAAAGAGTTTGATTTTAAAAAGGAAAATCTGAGTGAAGTTACAGCTGGGACTCATATAAACTTCCCTTTTCATTCTTCTCACTTCATGCATAGCAACAAGTATGAAGAGTAATTCTATGTATAGGGTCATTTAATGAGACAGCAAGGTATACTAGAAAAGCACTGCAGTAGGCTCCAGAAACCTATAATCCAATTCTGCCTACCACTTAATAGCCTTAGACAACAAGACTTTAATACAATTAAGCTTCAGTTTCTGCATCTATATAATGGGAATAACGTCCTGACCATCTCACAAGATTGTTTTGAGGATCAACTGAAACAACGTCAAAATAGTTTGTGAGCATTACAATGATATACAAAACATAAGATTTTATTAATATTTATTTTAACGGCAGAATATGTATAAGAATATTCCAATACTATAATACTATTCATTTACCAATTAACAACCAAAAATTGCCTAACCTCATTTTAGCAAATTAATTTAGAAAAATGAGCACAAGTCATAAAAAAATCCGTCAGAAATTCAAATGGCCAATGAATTATCATACATGATTATCATAGTAGGAGTATCAACCATACATCTGCATGTGTGTATATACACCTAGTAATTACACAACACACATACACTTTTAGAAGTTATTAGTTTTAACAAAAGCAGAAATATTCTTATTTAAAAGATGAAGAAATTGAAGCGCAAACAGATTCAGCCTTTTACCTAAGGAGAGCTGCATTCTTGAAATCAAAACATAAATTTCTTGACAATGAAAACCAGTCCTATATTTAGTATACATGTTCTTTTATTAATAATATGAAATGCTAATAAATGAGGGGCATATAGCTCAAATTCTAATCATATTTTAAAAAAGTAAAGAGGAATTTCTATCCTTTATTCATTTCTTTTAAAAAACCATTAAAGAGAATTTCATTTATAACTCAAACACTTTCAAAAAGCCCCTTCCTACATTCTCCAATTCAAAAGTTACCCCAGAGGTTCTCATAAGCCAAAGCTCCCAGATGGTTACTAACCTCCAAAACCTTTCTCAACTCCAGCTCATGCCACTTTTCCCTCCTTTGCCCACATCTTTCCTCTCTTTATTCTTTAACTATGTAGTCTGACCCCTCTTCATCCTGAAAGAAAGGAATCCTTCCTCTTTCATTAGGTGGAAGATAGGGAAATCTGACCTGGCAATTAAAGTAGTCATTTTCAGGCCAGGATAAGGCAGAATACACTAAGTAATTCTGTGCCATCACATATGTGTTTATTCTTTCTGATTACGAAACTAATTGTAGAAAATTTGGAAAACAGACAATTTAAAGTAAAAAATGAAATTTCATAAGATCATGAGTGGATGTAACAATTTAAACATCCTGTTACTGTTGACATTTAGATATGCTCCAGAGTTCCACTATTATAAAAAAAAAAACAGTACATACAAATCTTTGTGGGATTCTCTGAACAAGTTATTAGGTAAATTTATAGAAATGGAATTAACAGTCCAAAGAGTATGAATATTTAACCTGCCAAATCATGCTCTAGAAATTTACCCATATTGTTAATAATACTGCTATTAGCAGTGAGACTACCCAATTAATGAAAACAGTATGAACATCAGTATCAAAAAAACACAGCCAAACAATGTGACTAGTTCATACAGTATGAACAATGATATATACTGTTTCTATTTATCAAAATGGTAAAGTTTTTTATATTTTTATTTTCTTTTTAGTAGCAACATCTCCTAGCAATAGGAAGAGTGTATGTGTGTGTGTTACTTTCACAAATAGTTAGTGTAAAAGATGAGGCAATCTATCCCCCCGCCGTATATCTCCATGAAAACAATGAATAAATATACCAATTAGATATTAATAATCAAAAAACAAACAAAATATTTTTAGGTTAGAAGATATTTTTTGCCTATCAAAATATCCAAGATTTTAAGATTTATTTAGAAGTAGATACAACTAAAAAACTGCCTATGGAGGCAAAACTTCCTTTAAGAAACTTCTGTGGAACAAAAATAGACTCCAAATGGTTGAAAGACCTCAATGTGAGACAGGAGTCCATCAAAATCCTAAAGGAGAACACAGGCAGTAACCTGTTCGACCTCAGCCACAGCAACTTCTTCCTAGAAACATCGCCAAAGGCAAGGGAAGCAAGGGCAAAAATGAACTATTGGGACTTCATCAAGATAAAAAGCTTTTGCAAAGCAAAGGAAACAGCCAACAAAACCAAAAGGCAACCGACAGAATGGGAGAAGATATTTGCAAATGACATATCAGATAAAGGGCTAGTATCCAAAATCTATAAAGAACTCATCAAACTCAACACCAAAAGAACAAAGACTCCAATCAAGAAATGGGCAGAAGACATGAACAGACATTTTTCCAAAGAAGACATCCAAACGGCCAACAGACACATGAAAAAGTGTTCAATATCGCTCGGCATCAGGGAAATCCAAATCAAAACCTCAATGAGATACCACCTCACACCAGTCAGAATGGCTAAAATTAACAAGTCAGGAAATGACAGATGTTGGCGGGGATGCAGAGAAAGGGGAACCCTCCTACACTGTTGGTGGGAATGCAAGCTGGTGCAGCCACTCTGGAAAACAGTATGGAGGTTCCTCAAAAAGTTGAAAATAGAGCTACCATACGATCCAGCAATTGCACTCTTGGGTATTTACCCCAAAGATACAAAAGTAGGGACCCGAAAGGGTACGTGCACCCCGATGTTTATAGCAGCAATGTCCACAATAGCCAAACTGTGGAAAGAGCCAAGATGTCCATCAACAGATGAATGGATAAAGAAGATGTGGTATATATATACAATGGAATATTATGCAGCCATCAAAAGGAATGAGATCTTGCCATTTGCAATGACGTGGATGGAACTGGAGGGTATTATGCTGAGCGAAATAAGTCAAACAGAGAAAGGCATATATCATATGACCTCACTGATATGAGGAATTCTTAATTTCAGGAAACAAACTGAGGGTTGCTGGAGTGGGGGGTGGGGTGGGAGGGATGGGGTGACTGGGTGATGGACACTGGGGAGGGTATGTGTTCTGGTAAGCGCTGTGAATTGTGCAAGACTGTTGAATCTCAGATCTGTACCTCTGAAACAAATAATGCAATACATGTTAAGAAAGAAAAAAAGAAGAAGAAGAATGTAGCAGGAGGGGAAGAATGAAGGGGGGGAAATCGGAGGGGGAGAAGAACCATGAGAGACGATGGACTCTGAAAACAAACTGAGGGTTCTAGAGGGGAGGAGGGTGGGAGGATGGGTTAGCCTGGTGATGGGTATTGAGGAGGGCACGTTCTGCATGGAGCACTGGGTGTTATGCACAAACAATGAATCATGGAACACTATATCTAAAACTAATGATGTAATGTATGGGGATTAACATAACAATAAAAAAATTAAAAAAAAAAAAGAAACTTCTGTGGAAATTAAAACGCTAAGTTGAGAGCTATTTGCATAGTTCTCATGTGAAAATGATAAGCATATACGTCAGAATGGTAACATCTGAAATATCAGGGCAAAGGAAAAGATACCACTCCAGGGACTGAGAAAATTAGCAACTGTCATGAAAAGAGCCAGACTAAAGCTATTACCCACATCTTTTAGCTAGAATAAAAATGTAATGACTGCCAGCAAAAGAACATGATCCTTGGATCTGAACAGACTTACCATCTCTGATAGGTGAGAACATGTCACCTAAACTACTTTTTCTGGTATCATCAAAGCTGAAGAAATCCTGATTTTTCCCACTGTCCGTTTCCTTAGATATAATATCAGTGTTTATGCTTCGAGGCAAACCTTATAGGAAAATTAGATATAAAAATAACTGTTACTACATATACATGAATTTACCATCAGAAGCTAGGTTCTAAAAATTAATGTATCATGCATATATTAATGTATCATGCATATATTACATACATTACATCACTGTTGTAATATTACAATAGTGAGCACCAGGAAAAGAAAACAATGTAACAACAGCTCAGTTAACCATGATTTTCATGGAAGGAAGGGCTTCTCAAAAGCAAATAATCTATTTATTCATATGATACCACCTTATTTTAGCCATTTTGATGAAATTTTCCCAAAATGATTTATATACTTTGCTGCCCTCTTAAACAAAGTATACTGAACACAACCAACTTCTGTTATAATGGGCTCACTTTTATGAACATCTACAAATGATTTAAAAAGTCTGTAAGGCATATACCACGATGCCTAACATAGAGCAGGATTCAAGTAATGTTAGTTCCTTTCCATAACTGCAGTAACTGGATCTCCTTTTTCCCTCTTCTGTCTTTTCCTTCACTAACTGTGGAAGCTTAACACTGCTCTCAGTATTATTGATCTCAAATGACTTTACTAGCCTCAGGATAGTTTACTAAGAGGAAAGAAACCAGAATACTAAACTCATAAAGAATAGCATAGTAGACAACAATGAAGAGATGTGCAGCAGTTTATTTTCCCTGCCAGTATATAATGCAAGGAATTAGGGCAGGGACTTTGTAAGACTGAACTCTGTGGGCTCAGTAGCTTCTCACCCATTTTTGGGTTGAAGAATAAGTTCTAGAGATTCAAGAGCTGTGAGGAAAGTCTGGTACTTTAACTGGTAGCATGTTATTGTATTACATTTTTTTAAAAGATTTATTTAATTTATTTTTTCCAGAGAGAGAGAAGGGAGGGGCAGAAGGAGAAGGAGAGAATCTTAAGCTGACTCCCTGCTGAGCAAGGAGCCTGACATGGGGCTTCAATTCAGGAACTCACAACCCTGAGATAACGACCTGAGCCGAAACAAAGAGTCAGAGGCTCAATGAACTGTACCACCTAGGTGCCCCCTGTATTACATTTTAAATAGTGTTTTATTTGCCATCTTGGTCCCAAATGAAAACTGAAAAGCTGGGATAAAAACAACGAACAGCCAGCATACCCAAAAAGGTCCAAACCTGGCAAATAAAATAAACTTTTCTAGTAACACCTGATAAAAAGTTAAAATATTACTGAACATTTGTACACCACTGTCATTGAAGTGTTTATACCAAGAGTTAAACTGTTACAAAGAATAAATTTTCTCTCCTTCTTCTAGATGTTTAAACATGTATGAATGCATAACTTTAGCCTCTGGAACTTTAGGAGAAAGAAGTCTGGTATCATTTGAAAGTAGTGCTAAAGACATTTTTTACTTCTTAAACTGCTGTTTTCCTCTGAAAATAAGCACTAGCAACAAGTCTGCAGAGGTTCTCTAAGTTTTTACTTAAATTCCAGGTGGTTAACATACAGTGTAATAATTTCAGGTGTACAATATAGTGATTCACCACTTCCATACAACACCAGGTGCTCATCACAACAAGTGCAGTCCTTCATCCCCATCACCTGTTTCACCCATCCCCCCCACCCCACTCACTTCCCCTCTGGTAACCATCAGTTTGTTTTCTATATTTAAGAAAAAGCAAATGACGTATCACAATTCCAGACTTCAGGTTGTATTACAAAGCTATAGTGATCGAAACAGTATGGTACCAGCACAAAAATAGACACACAGATCAATGGAACAGAAAACCCAGAACGGAACCCACAACTATATGGTCAATTAATCTTTGACAACGCAGGAAAGAATATCCAGTAGGAAAAAGCCTCTTCAACAAATGGTGTTGGGAAAACTGGACAAGAACATGCAAAAGAATGAAACTAGACCACTTTCTTATACCATATACAAAAATAAATTCAAAATGGATTAAAGACCTAAATGTGAGACATGAAACCCTTAAAATCTTAGAGGAAAACATAAGCAGTAACCTCTTTGACATCAGCCATAACAACTTCTTTGTAGATATGTCTCCTGAGGCAAGGGAAACAAAAGCAAAAACTACTGGGACTTCACCAAAATAAAAAGCTCCTGCACAGCAAAGGAAAACAACAAAACTAAAAGGCAACCTACAGAATGGGAGAAGATATTTACAAGTGACATATTTGATAAAGGGTTAGTATTCAAAATATATAAAGAACTTATAAAACTCAACACCCAAAAAATGCATAGTCTAATTTAAAAATTCGCAGAAGACATGAACAGACATTTCTCCAAACAAGACATCCAGATGGCCAGCAGACACATGAAAAGATGCTCAATATCACTCATCATCAGAAAAATGCAAATCAAAACCATAATGAGATATCATCTCACACCTGTCAGAATGGCTAAAATCAACAACACAAGAAACAACTGGTGTTGGCAAGGATGTGGAGATAGGGGAAACCCTCTACACTGTTGGTGGGAATGCAGTGGTTGGCACCTTTAGTAGAAGCAATGTGAACTTTTTTCAAATTTCAGATTCATTTTACAGGAAGTTGAAAATAATAGTAATGATGATAACCGTGATGACAATATTAGCAAAACCATAATTTACTAAGTGCCTATCATGTGCCAGGCACTTTTGATACATCTTCTCTGGTTTTCACAATAACCCTAAAAGTTAAATATTATTCTACGGAAGAGAAAATAAGACTCAAAGTGGTTAAGAAAACTGCCCAAAGTCATGCTGGTAGAAGCCACAGACCCAAGACTTACGCCTAACATACTCTCAATATTTCAGAGTGGGGAAAATGTACGTGTGTGTGTGTGTGTGTGTGTGTGTGTGTGTGAGAGAGAGAGAGAGAGAGAGAGAGAGAGAGAGAGAGCGCGATAATGATGAAGCAAATGTGGCAAAATTTATAAAACTGAATCTGCTAAAGGGTATACTAGAGCTCAGGAGTTCTTTGTACTATTTTTGAAATGTTTCTATAAGTTTGCAATTATTTCAAAATAAAATTAATAGACAAAAGTTTCTAACACTGTGGGTACAGAGAAAACATTCACTTTGTCAGAAACTTTGCTAATCAGCCAACAGTTATCATTAATCAGTGACCCTGCAGACCCAACTCTTGCATTTCCTAATTAATGCTGTCATCGTTACACATGAGTTTCCTTATTAAAAACTAAATGAGTAACAGTGAGACTTCAGAAACCTCAGAGTAAATAAGAGAAACTTTATTTTGTTTAATTTTGGAAATTATGAATAGAATCAATAATAATAAAATAATGACAATTTTTATAATATAGTTAATTCAACATCTTGGTGAACATTACCCAAAGTTCTATTTCAAAATGAATTTCTTCTTCTAAGTATATAGGAATAATATTTGTTTCTGGGAGTTCTTAAATAAGAAATTATTTTTCTATATAATATGTAATGACTTTTATGTAAGGATGATGTAGATATTAACAGAAAATTTATAATGAAGATATATACTTATTATATTTTTTTAAAAACCATTCCATACTATCAAGGCTAACAAATTAAAGTTTTGCTTCTACTTGAAAATTGTAAACTCATGCTGAGAAGGTACAACAAATATTTTTGTCCAAGTTAAGTACTTGTCCTGAAACCTTAAAAGACATGGATACGTGCATTTCTAATGAGACTAGTTTGGAAACACAGTGGTATATCATGCAGACTTTTTAAAATTTTTTTAAAGATTTATTTATTTATTTGAGAGAGAGTGCATGAGAGTGGGGATAGGGGCAGAGGGAGAGAGAGAGAGAGAGAGAGAGAATCCCAAGCTGACTCCTTACTGAGCGCAGAGCCCAACATGTGGGGCTTGATCTCACAACCCCAAGATCACTACCCGAGTCAAAACTGAGTCAGACACTCAACCAACTGAGCCACCCAGATGCCCCTACCATGCAGACTTAAAAATACGTCGCAAGTTGACAGTATAGTGTAACTTCTTAAAATTTAAAAGAAAAAAAATGTTTTCAGGAATTTAGAGAAAAAGAATATTCTCTACAGTAAATACAGGGAAGCTTATATTACACCTTCACAAAGTCTAAATGAATTCTTTAAGAACCATTTCATCAAAACGATTATCAGAGTAGAAGAAATTATTTAAAAATTGCAAAATTTTTATTTTTCTTTAATAAACTATTAATATACTGCTTAATATGTGCCAGGCACTATTCTGCACTTAAATACATTCATCACCTGACTTACTTTACATTCTGAAATATGAAATAAAAGACGCCATTAATAGCTTTTTTTGTGACTCAGAGATCAAATCAAAATGACAGCATCAAAGAATCATACTCTCTATTGATTAATCTGAAGACACAATGGACAGTCATCCAGTCTGGAGTGGTATTAAGGATAATTTCTGGATTGGCATTATTCTGTTTTTAAGATAATCAATATGTCTTACAACAGAAGTTCAGCTAAATAGAATAGGTGCCTTTCATTACTTTTTTAAAAATTTATAGCTCAAGTTAAAATGGTCACTTCTTCTATTTTCACTATCTATTAATAATTTTACCTAAATACACAAGTGAATTTGAGTTCCAGGTTCTTGAAGAAAGCGCTAATAATATATCCCGGGGTGGGGTGCCGGGTGGAAACTCCACATATGATACATAAGCAGCATTTACCTGCTTTGTCTTGCACAGCAACTGCTCCTTTCCCCCCGGCCGTTGTCATGGGCTGTGGCAGAGCCGTGCCAATGGGAGTGGTGGCTGCTTCTCTGACGACTCCAGAATTCTGAACTCCTCCACTGGTAGCGCTCACATTAATGGCTCGTTTGTTCACAGCTGTGGGCTTATTTGAACAGCCTTTATTTAAACTTGACTGAAATGCAATGGAATATTTAAAAGCTCAGGTTTCTAATGCTCCATACTATACATTAATATTTTATCAATTCCCTGTTAGGTTAAAAATATATATAATTTCCCTTACAAATCTTAAGCCTGCTGGTGGATCTGAGAGTTTCCCTCTGAACCAAAAAGCCTTTTAAAATATTTTTTGAAGAGAGAAATATGAGAATTAAGTACAAAAAAATAGTTTTAAAACCAAGTATCAAATGGCTTTGTACCAGTCATTTAAAATGCTTTCATATAAAAATGATTATAAAGTAAAACTACACTGTGTTTAATGGACAAAATATGATTTCCATATTCTGAACTAGACTTATTTAATAAAATAAAAAATAATGAAAAGAAATACCTTACCTTAGAAAGAGCAGTGGAGTACTGAAATGCTATACACCGCACAGATGTCTTGTGAGCACTGATGGTTTTAACTGGTGATTTCAACATCCTTAAATCATACTGATATATTTTCCCACGGGAAGATCCAATAGCCAAAGCGGCTCCATCAGGCATGAAGTCTACTGCAGTCAGAGGGGTGTCGGCCACTAAAGTTTTCACTAGCCTTTGGAAGGGTAACAAAGTATACCTAGATATGTGCGCCTACACAGGTATGTAAGTGTATGTGACATATAGATAGCTACCTACCAAAACCAAAGTTACTTAGCATTTGGCAAAGTTACTTAGAATATGCATCCCCAATATTTGTGTAAAGCGTAAATTCAGAACTAGACTTAGAGACCTTTCTAATACAATGGCATATAAAGGAACTGCTGCATACTCCATCCTATTTTTCCTATTCACTTCCAATAGGTACGTTCTACATCATCTAGAAGCAGCAACTATTTCTCTGAGTAATTACTACTTCAACAGTGAACATGACAGACTTCCTGAGTGTTATTCCACAAACAAGGGCTCTAGTCTCAGGATTAAGGAGGCCCTAACCATCCCCTTTCCATTTATTGACCTGCTCAGGTCTCAAGAGGACTATGACCTTTCGCAGGGGAGCAGCTGCTACTTTGCTCTTTTAGCTGTGCATTTCTTGACCAGAAAGCTAACAGAATCCATGTGGCTTGATCCTCATGAAGCTAATATAGAAATATGGATACTGAACTGCTGAAGCTGAGCTCTTTGCCACAGTTATCTGGTATAAGAGAGAAATGCTTACTGACTCTTAAGGTTCTCAGTAAAGTTCAAAAGAAAATAAAAAAGAAAAATTTTTAAAAAAGAAGAAAGTAAAACAAGTAACAGTAAACTTTAACAAGGACTGAAAAAGTCCTTCCCTAGTCATAACATTACCACTTTCTTCCATACAATCTTTAGATATTGCTAGGTGTCTTGAATACACCTGTAGCACTCTTGTACCATTTTTTTTTTATAGCTAACCAAGCACACCTATAACTGTTAAGAAAGCCAGAAGGCACAATGGACCCAGATACTTAGAAGATTATGTACCCTTTAGCTCTAGATCAGTGGTTCTCAACTGGGGGCAATTTTGCTACTTTTTCTAATATGGGGAGTGCTACTAGCCTCTGGTGGATAGAGACCAGGGATGCTGCTGAATATTCTACAATGCCCAGGATAGCCCCCCACAAATGAGAATTATCCAGCCCAAAATGTCAACAGTTTAGAAATCCTGCTCTTGATAATGAATTAATTTTAAAGCAAATTAATCACATTGCTTTTAAAATATACATAATTAGTTGTATTTCTGAAAAAGAATACTATGCCTATATGCTAAAATAAAGATGTGCAATCATTAACATGCTATCCTCAACATTCAACATCCAGATGTACTCTAAAGAATATCCGCATCTCATGTATTTTTTTCTGCATGGGAAGAAAGAGAAAATTCTATCCTTCTAGATATCAAGTACACAACTTTAGATCTTCCAAACATTAACCAGAGGTCTATGCAAATCACAAATGTCTGCTAATGAGATAATAGTTATTTGTCACTAAATTAAGAAATGATCATGTCACACTTACTTCTTACTTGAAGTGTCATAGAGAATGATTCTTTTATCCAAGCCTATAGTCACAAATAGCAATTCATTGACAGGAGAAAAACAGATGCCTGAAGCTGGAGCTTTATGTGTACTGTCAAAGTTATGGTATGGACTCTGACTATTCACATCCCAGAGAGTTACTATTCCGTTATCCGAAACACTGCCCAGTAGTGATTTCTTAAACAAGGAGTACTTCAAGTGCCGAACAGACTGTAAAAATAAGAATAAATTTTATGCAATTGTAACCATTCATAAGAACATTTTATATAAACTATATAAATAATGGCAACAGTCAACCACACTATTCACAGGGGATTTAGGACTTCTCTTGTTCATAGATCATAGAGTAAGAGGTTTCAACTATGACAACCATAGAAATCACTTAGTGGGCTATAAGATGATCCTAATACATACCAGTATTCTAGTAATTAAATATTTGTCATGATTTTATTATCTTGGAATAGAGCTACCTCAACCTCCCCTTTTGTAGAGGAAAAATACAATATGTTGAGATTAACTACATTAACTCATCAGGGTTAGGAATATCTACCATAATAAAAGGCCCAGTAGCTAATCACAGCCAAATCACGATTTATAAGTATCAGAGAACACTGGCAGAGAATAAGCAATATTTCAAATTTATTTTCTCTACATATTTTATTTTATTTATTTTTTTATTTTTTTAAAGATTATTTATTTATTTATTTAACAGAGATAGAGAGAGAGCACAAGTAGGCAGAGCGGCAGACAGAGGGAAAGGGAGAAGCAGGCTCTCTGCCCAGCAGGGAGCCCGATATGGGTTCGATCCCAGGACCCTGGGATCATGACCTGAGCTGAAGGCAGCCGCTTAACCGACTGAGCCACTCAGGCGCCCTCTACATATTTTAGATATTTGGATATATTTGTTTGAATCTGGGCATTTGATGCACTGGCAATTTAGCACTTGAAGCATAATAAAAAAATTAACTAAACCACAAAGAACTGACAACACTCTAGACTGGGGATGGACTATATCCTTCTTTCAAAAGCATCAGCCTGAGGGCAATACTGGCCTTTCTCTAAACACTCATCCCTGGGGGCAGTGGAGGCATTCTCTCTTTCTAGCTTCTGCTGGATCAGAATAAACAAAGATCCAGTTTGAGTAAAGTAAAGTAGATGAATTTTATCTACTTTTACTAAAATGTTGCTTTCAAACTTGTGTTGATATTATCATTTACTGAGCTGAGGATTAAGTATCTTACATTTAAGCTAATTTTTCCCTGCACAGAAACAGCAATATAAGTATAGAAATTAATAGTAGAATCTGCAAGAGTGGGAAACTGGTTTTCAATGAGTTAAGTTAGAGTTCCAAATAAAGCAATGACTCAGGCTCTAGTAGGCTGACAGTAGCTATACATATAGGTCCCAGATAAATCTGGCACAAAACAAAAGTCAAATCTGAAGGTTTTTTGTTTGTTCTATCTAGTTTAATCTATTATACTCCAAAAGCTTCTATATACCACTAGAAACCACACAGAAACCACTAGCTTCTATATATTAAAAACTCATATACTACCTACTTCTAAGATGTTTCAAAATAATATATATCAGCCCTCAACAACAAAAATATTTATGATTAATACAAAACAAATTCTGTCTAAGGAAACAAAAGGAGTATTTGTTACCAGACACCCCAACATAAGATAATTACTATGGTCATGCATTAAATATGGCTCCTCATTTTCAGACGGTTAGAGTACAAAGAGAAAACATCGGCTTGTGTTTTCCATTTTTGTTGAGGAAAAGTATATCCTTCCAACAGAAAAATCTTTCCTCTGGTCTACAGTCAAGGAAAAATAAACTACTTGGACCTTGACTATATAAAAGACATAGAGGGCGCCTGGGTGGCTTAGTCGGTTAAGTGTCCGACTCTTAATTTTGGCTCAGGTCATGATCTCAGGGTCATGAGGTCAAGCCCTGCATCAGCCTCCATGCTGAGTATGGAGCCTGCTTGAGGTTCTCTTTCTCCCTCTGCCCCTCCCTCCATCCCCAAGCTCTCTCTCTAAAAAGGAAAAAAGAAAAAAAAAGACACAGAGATCCTTAGTGAATTGCGATGTTTATAGTCACATATCAACCTAGCAAAACATTAATTTTTTTTAAAAAATTCTGTAGCACATTAAGAGTTTATATAGTTATGGTCCTTCATATAATCTAAATTTAGATTAAATACACAAGCAGAACTTAAAAAAAAAACAAACTAACACCATAAAACATAGACCTCATAGATCCTCGAAGTACATAAAATTCAACCTCTTAGCCACAGGATTCCTACTGGAAGGTGGTCATCCAGAATCTATTTGAATATAGCAAGGAAAAAGGAGCTTACTACTTCATATAATGAAACTTTATAAATAGTTAAAAATGCATCTCTTGATTAAGTCAAAACCTAAATTCCAAATATTGCTTCATACATGTTCTGTGGACCTATTTGGCAACCTTATTTAAGAAAAGAAAAAAGGCTAACGATAACCATCAATCTTCGTTCAAGCAGGGTCTCGGCCAAACTCTGCAGGGTCTTGGGTAAATTACTTAAACTCTCCAAGCCTCAGTGTTCTCATCTACAAGACAGAAAACGCTCTTATTTTCCAGTCAAAGTTCTTCTAAGAATTAAACAGAATCTCTGCACAGAGCCGTGTACACAGCCGTAGCCGCCACTATTCTCACGGGCTCATGACTCATTCTTCATTGTATATGTACCCATTTGACCATCTTTTACACATACTTTTTTAAAAGACCCTTAAGGAGCCAAACTGATTTCTTTAAATGGCTCCCCTCTATCTCTCTGATACATTTCTGACCTTTCTACAGCTATTAAATCATCATGTCTTTAGAGTATCATTAAAAGACTATCCAATGACCTGGATAAATGAAGTATTAATCTACTCAATTATATTTAAAATAAGTACTAATAATACATGTTAGTACCAGCAGCACTTATTAAGTCCCTACACCTGGTTCCAGATTCAAACCATTTCTAAGGAAAAAAAAAAATATTGCCAAGAACCTTATGAAAAACATCCCTATAAGCAGCAATGCCATTTTTTCTTACATTATTATTATGTAAGAGTGTATGTGCTTGTGGAGAAATATATGTTTCTAAATATAAAAAGTACATCACTCACTATAGATCAAGGGTTGGCAAACTTTTTCTTGAAGGGCCAAGCAGTAAATATTTTATGCTGTTGTACAGCAAAAGCAATATGAATGAGCATGGCTGTGTTCCAATAAAACTTTATTTACAAAAATAATGGTCAGCTACTGGGTCATAGTTTGTTGGTCCCATAGTTTTCAAACATAAATGTTTGAAATAAAAAAACAAAACAGGGGGGCACTTGGGTGGCTTAGTCAGTTAAGTGTCTGCCTTCAGCTTAGGTCATGATCCCAGAGTCCTGAGATCCAGGCCCATGTAGGGCTCCCTGCTCAGTGGGGAGCCTGCTTCTCCCTCTCCTTCCCACTTGTGCTCTCTCTCGCTATCACTGTCACTATCTCTTTCTCTCTCTCAAATATTTTAATAAAATCTTAAACACACACACACACACAAAAGAGAAAAAAAATCTATAATCCTACCACCCACAAAAAAACTGGTTAACATTTAGTTTTGTTGTAAATAAGTCTTAGTTTTATTGTTTAAATATTTTTCTGTGTGAATGTATGTTTGTGTGTATTCAGTAAGTATCAACAGAAAACCTGGGATCATACTTTATTATTATAAAGTCAGCACTGTCACTAATACTTTCTACTACATGATTTCAACAGCTGGATAATACATGAATATATATCAATTTATCTAAATAATCTAATGTTGGACACTTAGGTTATTTCCAATTTCCAAGTATCCTAACTACTATCATTTTTAAAATCTGCTAATTTATGAAAGAATTTGTATTTCACTGTTGTTCATGCTTTAAAGGTTCCTGGTTGAAAAATGCTAAGTGACCATCTGTCTTCCTTCTTTTATGAATTACACATTAATCTACTTTGCTTATTTTCCATTGGGCTATTAAGATTTTTTTAAATCCTAATTTGCAATTGATCTTACTATAATAAGGACATTAAAGCTCTCATAAGTATAAATATTTCCCCATTTTTCTTTCAATTTTGTTAATTTTTTAAAAGAATGCTATTTGTCAGACTTTTAAGTTTTTATGCACTTAAATTTATCATATCTGTCTCCCTAACTTATAACTTTGTTCTTATACTTAGAAAAGCCTTACCTTCACAGAGATAAGAATATCCATTCATGTTTTATTATAGCTTTATAATCTGTAATATGTATGTACCTAAATACATATATATGTATATATACATATATATACTAGACACTATACTTACATATACAACAGATACTATACATGTGTGTATATAGACATACATATAGACACACACACACATACATGCATAAATATATACAGTATCCCTTCAACTCCATCCCCTCCCTCTTTTTTTTAAGATTTTACTTATTCATTTGAGACACAGAAATACAGAGAGAGAGCGAGCATGAGCAGGGAGAGAGGCAGAGGGAGAGGGAGAAGCAGGCTCCCCACTGAGCCAGGAGTACGATGTGGGGCTCAATCCCAGGACCCTGGGATCATGACCTGGGCCGAAGGCAGATGCTTAACCATCTGAGCCACCCAGGCACCCCCATCCCCTCCCTCTTCTTAAGTCCCAGTGTCTTGTCTCAAGCACTAATCAGCTGTCACTGGTGGTACTGCCCACTTCCATTCTCAGTAGCTTACTATCCATCCTTCACATTGCTGCAGCAGTAACCTCTTCAAAACTAGAAATCTGAACATATTTGTCCTGCTTAAAATCCTTTTAACTCGAAGACTCTGAAAAGTTAGTTGTTACAGCGGTGGCAGGGTTTCTGAAATCTCTCTGAATAACCCCGTATGTGTGTGTGTGTGTGTGTGCAGGCCTGGACTTCCTATCCTTAGAAAGTCCTATTTCTCAAGGTTGGCCCTTGGCTGGTATCTGGGATTTTGGGAGGGTTTCCACTACCCTAACTGATAAGAGCGACTCACTGACTGATAAAAGTGGCTCACTGTGCCGAAACTGTTTGTGTATGAGATACGGTTTATGACTGAACCATGGCTGAACAGCTGCTTTCCTTCTAGGAGTTTGGAATTTCAATATATGCTACACGGAGGGTGCCCAGGTAACTAGCCTCCACTAAAATCTCTGGGCAATGAATCTCTAATGAGCTTCCCTGGTAGACAGCGCTTCATACATGTCACAGTTTGATGCTGGGGAAATTAAGTACCTCCTCTCCACTGAGAAAGGATGCTTCGGAGCTTATACCTGGTTTCCTCAGGACTTCACCCCATGCACCTTTTCTCTTTACTGATTCTGCTTTGTACCCTTTCACTGTAATAAATCACAGCCATATGTATGATTATATGTTGAGTTCTGTGAGTACTCTTAGTGAATCATTAAACCTGGTCTTAGGGATCCCTAGCGCAGTGAATTTAAATGACTTTGTGTGCGTGTATGTTTTACAGACAGACAGCAAACCCCAGACAGCAAAAGTAAAATCCCATGAACATTTACAACAAAACTAGATGATCAGGGATCCTCATGAGCCCCAAAATATATGCTAGAAAGTCAAACAATTAGCAGCCACAAGTCCCTCATAATATTAGTATCTGTGCAAAGGAAGCAGAAGGAAATAACAGGGAGTCTGAGACAGAGCTGAGAACAGAAAAAGTCCCAAATAGCCAATAGGTATTCAAAAAAAAAAAAAGCATGGTGACCAATTTGACAAGCTCAGCCAAAACCAGGACTATCTGCTGCACTGGTGGGACTATACAGAGGTCTACAGAAAGGTCTGAAGAGCTAGAGAAGTTTAGCTGCAATGAACTCCCCAAACTGACCAGATGAGATGCTTACCTCCCAGGTCAGGGCACCACACTAAGGAGACACTGTTAGGAGTAGGTGCAAACCTAAATAGGATGGAGTCAAGAGAGCTGAAGGAGAGCAAAAGTTCACATACGAGTGAGTGAGTGGAACAAAGCTAGGCAACCTCAGAAAACAAGTCACCATTAAAACAAAAACAAAACTAACTGAAAACAAGAGGGAGCTTGTAAAGCTAGAAAAGACACCCTGAACCCCATCTCTGTGTAGAAGTTCAGGGAAACTAACTCCACAGATAAATCCCATATGAAGTTATTATGAGAACAAGAAGAAAGGAACTCTCAGAGGAGATGACCAACAAGAAAATAAAATGACACAAGACATTAAAAACAATATAAATCAGAATTAGAAAACTTAGAAATGAGATGTTAGAACTTAGAAAAGAATTAGAAATTTCAGAAGTCTCTGCAAAAATGAAGGCTAATTTAAAAGGTATATAAGAATGAATAAACACAAGAGATAACACCTTAGAGACAGGCAAAAAATAAAGAATTTTTGAAAATTATAAATAAGGAAAAAGTTAAAATGATTTGAAAGTAATAAATCAGTGAAGATCTAATAAAGAAAAAAAAGAAAACATAAGGAAAATAACAAATACTAAAAGCAATAATTCAAGAAAACTTCCCTGAAAGAAAAGATCTGAAACTACATATTAAAGAAGCACACCGGGGCACCTGGGTGGCTCAGTCGGTTAAGTGGCTGCCTTCGGCTCGGGTCATGATCCCAGGGTCCTGGGATCGAGCCCCGCATCAGGCTCCCTGCTCAGCGGAGAGCCTGCTTCTCCCTTTCCCTCTGCCTGCCACTCTACCTACTTGTGCTCTCTCTGTCAAATAAATAAATTAAAAAAAAAAAAAAAAAAATCTTAAAGAAGCACACCATGTCCCTATGAATAGCAATACAGAGTGACCAACACCAAGACACAGTCTAACAAAATTACTGGACTTTAAAGAAAAAAAAAATATCCCTTGGACATCTAGGAAAAAAGAAACAAGTGACTTCTAAGGAAAAAAATACTTAAATTATCATCAGACATTTGAGACCAACAATGATGGGAGTAACACATTGAAGTTCCTCAAGGAAAAAAAATGTGAGCCTACTACTGAGTTACATCAAAAGAGAATTTATGTCAGAGAAAAAGTCAAAAAGCAGAAAACACACACTTATGGAAACAATATATAGTGCTCATTGTGATTATAAAATTTTGGAAAGTACCTAAAATATAGGAATGTTTAAACTGTGGCATTTGAACAATGGAATATTATGGAGCCATTAAAAAATTATGGTCATGGGGGCACCTGGGTGGCTCAGTAGGTTGAGCATCCAATTCTTGATTTCGGCTCAGGTCATGATCTCAGGTCATGGGATCCAGCTCTGTGTGTTGGTCTCCACACTCAGCAGGGAGTCTGCTTGAGATTCTCCTTCTCCCTCTACCCTTCCCCATCGCTCATGTGCACTCTCTCTCCTTAAAATAAATATATAAGTCTTTTTAAAAATTATGGTTATGAAGACTAGTAAAATGAGAATACCTGGGATGGAACACTACCGTGAAAAAGGCAAAAAACAAGACTGGACCAACAGAATGATTATAATTGTATGGAAGGAAGATAGAGCTATACATAGAAACACTGCAAGAAAACATTCTTCCCATTACAGAAAATTTGGAAGAGAGATATAGAAGGGAAAAAAATAGCCTTTAAAAAGTATCTACATTAAAAATATAGATTAGAAGTTTATTTTATGCCAACATGTCAATTATAAAACTGCTCAAAGAACATACTAGATAGGCTAGACAAATATACACAAATACTAAGAAAAAACATGGAGCATACTGCATGGAGCACTGGGTGTTATACGAAAACAATGAATTGTGGATCACCACATCAAAACCCAATGATGTATTGTATGGTGAATAACGTAAGATAATAAAATAGAATTTAAAAAAAAGAGAGAAAGAAAAAACATGGAGGACATATTATCATGCAAACACTGTATATCAATGTTCCTATATAACATCAAGGAGACCATTATTCTAGAAATAAAGCTTTGTAGTCAAACTCTCTGAGTGGTAAAATTCAGGTATAAATATAACCAGACAAACAAGTTAACCCAATTAAAATTAAACTCATTCTTGATAAAATAATTATTATTTTTAAGTGTAACTAATAATTATTTACATTTTTGGACTCTGTACCCAAACATGGTTACTAATACTTACAAAATCTATACCTAAAATGTCAAAAATTACATTGAATAAAATTAACTTATTTAACATATGTCAAAATACATTATATTTATTTATTCATTTTTAAATACATTATATTTAAAATCTCACAAACAGCCTGCTGCATTTAAAGATCATTTTTAAGTCTAAGGAATCATTAAATAGATCCACTTTGTAACTGTTTTGAAAAGGGCTGCAGTTTGGGAAAGGCAACACAGGTTAACCTATTTGTGAGCCTACGCTGCTGAACCTGCCAAACAGCAACATGCAGTTGTAATCTAGAAAGTCTGTCAGCCCTGGCAGTTCTGCAGAGGCCGCAAGCTTTCCCCCACACCTGCCCCCTCACTCCTGCAGAAAGACACTGTGATCCACATAAAACTAATAGCTTCAATTCAGCTCAGACACTTCAAAGTTAGGATCTAAGTATATTCAGGCAATCTCATTTCCAGTATGAGATTCAGTATAATGCAGATTCAATGACACTCCAGGTTTTTGTCACTTTTGCTAAGAAATCAATCTGATGATTTTTAAATATTTCAAATTCTTGATTGTTCATAGAAACAAAAATTAAAATTTTTATTTTAGGGTGCCTGGGTGGCTCAGTTATGCATCTGTTCGACTCAGGCCAGGATCCCAGGGTCCGGGATCAATCGAGTCGTCCCCCGCGCCCCCATCAGGCTCCCTGCTCAGCTCAGTGGGGAGCCTGCTTCTCCCGCTGCCCCTCCCCCTGCTTCTGTGCACATATGCGTGCGTGCTCTCTCTCTCTCTCTCGCCAAAATAAATTTTAAAATCTTTTAAAAAAATAAAATTTTTATTTTTATCATTAGATGTGTCCTATCTACTATTTTTCTCAATACCCAGACCCTACCTATAGTAACTGATCAACATAAAAACTGGGCTGGCTAACAGTATATTTGAGTTGAATTATGTCAATCTTCTGACAGACTTAAAATTTTTATGAACATTGTTTAAATTTAAGAAATGAATATTTAATATATTTGAAATCTTAAATGAATTTTGAGAAATCTAAATGAATGCTCAAGTAGCAATTCTATGCCTCTAGTCACCAACAGATAAAATACACCATAACAAAATCATTTGTAGGGGAAAAAAACAAAACAAAACAAAACAACAACACTCCAAAGAATTCAATTACAATGCTCATAAAAGGGAAATATAAGTATGCAGAATCATGAAAACTGTGACTTTCTTCACTAAAAAAACTGAAACTGCATAGTTACACAGCGACCAAATGGTATTTCCTAGCCCACGTACTCTGTGTTAAAGGTACAGAGGAAAAGTTAAATAATACAGTACACAAAACATACAAACATTTGTTCCAGGGAAGGGGGAAAAATTAAAATACTCCAGTTCAATTTCTTCACTTTCTTTAATGCTCTCCTTTTTCTAAGTCAAACACACAAAACATGATTACTGAGGTCAAGTTACAACTGGAAAATTAGCAAGGGTTTAGAGGGAACTCATTAAACCTAAAGATACGCAAACCAGTTTGGGAAAGTAAATCACAAAAGTTATTTTAATGATTTAATATGACTATTCATTAAAAGCTCACTGAAGTTCACTGATCTCTTACCAAATGTTAGGAACGATGCTAAACACACTCAGCATCTCATTTAGCCCTCAAAACAAACAAAAAAACAAGACTCTACTGAAAGTATATTCGCATTCTCACTTACAGATAAAGAAAAGGAGGCTTGAGAGTTAAGTAACTTGCCCAGGTTCACACAGCTAGCTCTCCAAATAAATGTGGGACCTGCAATACAGAACTATACCAACGATCCTATGGAGATGCCGACTTGTGCTAGCAGGAGGCAGCAGACACATGAAAATCTCATGTGACCTTACACAAGAGATAAGCCTACAGCATTACTGTTTTCCTCAACTAGAAAATAATTTAAGTTCAGTTTTGCTATGCAAATAATCAATGAAAATCCTTTGAAAACCAACCATACAGTGACCTATCACCTAGAATTTTAAAATATCTTTAAAGTGGCAAGAGAATACTGCCAAGTTTCCAGAAGCTTCAGATTCTCAAATCTTTATACATTCAGCTGCCTCTGAGCTAGAAAGAGATCCCAAAGAAAACAGTGCATCCACTCTTAAAGAACAGATCTTCAAAATAGTTAAAAGTCTTGCCATCTAAAAGTCCTCATTTGTAAAATGAAAAATTAAAAAATGAAAAAAAATTTATAACATACATCTCACAAGTGAGTAGCAAAAATTAAACAAGAAAATGTAACATAAAGCAATAATCACAGTGCTTGAAACACAGGAAATGGTAGTAAGGATCCTATGAAGGTGATAACCTCTGCCTGGAATGCTCTCCAAACCCTCTCACCACCTAGTCACCCCAGTGGCAACAGGATGGTCTTTGCAATGAGTAATGCTGACGTAATTATACACCTGTCTGGAAAGCTGAACCCTATATCTCACACCATACACAGAAATTAATTTGAAATGGATGATAATAGACATAAATGGGAAAGGTAAAAAAATAAAGCTTTATCTAAAGGTAAAACAAAAAAGGTAAAACAATAAAGCTTTAATCCAAAAGAAAACAAAAGGACACTATTTTTAAGACCTTGGGGTGAGCAAGATTTTTTCAAGAGGACACAAAAAAGAGCATCTATAAGTGAAAGTGATATACTAGACTAGGTTTCATTAAATTTAAGAACTTCTGTTCATTTTTTTTTTTTTAAAGATTCCATTTATTTATTTGACAGAGAGAGAGATAGCGAGAGCAGGAACACAAGCAGGGAGAGTGGGAGAGGGAGAAGCAGGCCTCCAGCGGAGCAGAGAGCCAGATGTGGGGCTCGATCCCAGGAAAGAGGCATTAGAGTTAAAAGGCCAGCTGTAGACTAAAAGAAGATATATGCAGCACGCATACCCAAAAAATTACTCAATCTGGAATATATAATAAACTATAAATCTATCAGAAAAAAACACAAGTAACAAAATACAAGAAGGAGGAACAGACTTTGGAACAGTCACTTCACAAAAGAAGGCATATGAAAATACACTCAACACATCCGGCATGCAGAAATGCAAATTAAAACCACAATGAGGTACCACTACACAACCATCAAAATTGTTATAACTAATAAGATAAACAATACTTGGTATTAGCAAAAATGTGGAGCAACTGCATCTCACAAACATTGCTGGTAGAAGTGTAAAATGGCACAAGTACTTTAGAAAGCTTTTTGGCATTTTTTAATAAAGTAAAGCATGATGCCTACACTAAGACCTAAGCAAGTCCATTTCTGAGTATTTACTCAAGACAAATGAAAACATAGGTCCACAAAAAGACATTCACAAAGAATATTCACAGAAGCTTTATTGTAATAGCTAAAAACTAGAAACAACACAAATGTCCATCAACAGACTGTGACATATTCATATAATGGAAAACGACACAGCAGTAAAACAGTATGAACTACTATTCCATGCAACAAGGCAAACAGTGAAGACTAGAAGAAACCAGACACATCCAATTCTTTTAAGAAATATGAGGTAGGGGCGCCTGGGTGGCTCAGTCGTTAAGCGTCTGCCTTCGGCTCAGGTCATGATCCCAGGGTCCTGGGATCGAGCCCTGCATCTGGCTCCCTGCTCAGCGGGAAGCCTGCTTATCCCTCTCCCACTCCCCCTGCTTGTGTTCCCTCTCTCACTGTGTCTCTCTCTGTCAAATAAATAAAATCTTTAAAAAAAAAAAAAAAAAAAAAAGAAATATGAGGTAGTGCCTGGGAAGGATTAAGAGGGAGTCCTCCGGTGTGCCAGAAATGTTCTATACCTTCTGGTAGTTATGCAAGTATATACATATATAAAAATTCATCAAGCTATATACTTAAGATATATGCCCCTTATTATTTAAATTATATCTCAATTTTAGAAATTTAAATACTTTGCACATAACAAAGCCAAGAGCAAGAACTAAACCTAATGCTTTCAGAACTATTCCTTCATGTCTGGTTTTAATAAAACAAACAAACAAACAAAAAGAAAACCTCTCTAACAAGATAAAATAAAAACTGAAATATAAGAATTCACATGGTAGGTATCTGACCTAATGTTTATGTTACTAAAAAGTCAGCCAAGAATTTTTAATCTAAATGTGTCATGCTTCTAATATATCAAAAATCTTTAAAAAAAAAAAAATAGGAAAGGAAGAAAGAAAATTAATTTCCTTAAAAAGCAAGACATGTGAACATTAGATAAGATTTTTTCACAATAGTTCCAATGTTTATGGGCTTAGGCTTTATGTCTCATTATCAAAATACAAATAACCAAAAAAAGAATGACAAAAAAAAAATATTACTTCCTGCTTTTATGACTGTATTAATACGTTCTCTGTGGCAAATCACTTATCCACATCCATAAAATGCAGAAAGTGAAATTACCTGTAAACGCTTTCTTTTAGTTCAAGGTTTCTAGGATTCGGACATTGAACTAATCAAAAACTCTGATTAGCTCCTCAAATGCCTTCCAAAATAGAAGCTGAATCTTTGGTCTGGCATTCAAAGTTCCACATTAACACTATGCTCATACTTACCTTTCCAATCTTTTTTCACATTGGCCCTATATAAAAACCTATATGCCTTCCTTAGTGTTTTTGATTTCCTACATACAAAATACCCTTCTCCCAAAGTTCTGTATTAGCCGATTAAGATCTTTGTTATCTCTATATCCATTTACATATTTATTAAGGATCTTTTCCATATAAAGTACAAAGCTGGATAATGGTTGAGGACAAAGAAACAAGACATGGTTCCACCTATAAAGTGGGAATGTAAAGAGCTAACCCTAATATAAATTAGAATCAATTAGCAAAGAAGCCAATTTATACTGTAGTAAAAGCAAAATAAAAATCATTTAAGCATTAGACACAGATGAAATCCTCCCTCCTTCACTTTTCCCTATTTTATTCCCAGATAGTTCTCCCACTGCTCTGAATCACCATAAGATTGTTTTATATCAATCATCTATATCATGTTTACGTTTATCTCCTTTATTCCCCCAACATATAAGGAACTTGAGAAGACTTTTTTCTGTTTTTAATATCCATTAAATTTTCCTCAAACACTAAATATATACTATTCAAATCATGATTTCAAAAACTGCCTTTCAAAAGTGAATAGCTCCCATATTTTATCTAATAATAGTTAAGGTCAAAGTGATTATAGTAAAAAGTAAGGATTGAAAGAGATTGCACCTCACTGGAAATTTCTGCAGAGTATTTCACAGAAAGCTGGCCAAAACTTTGATTTCTTGAGTAACTGAATTTATTCTTTTACAAATTTTACAGATGACTATTTTATAAAGAAAAAAATTACTTGACTAATTTTCCTTCATAAAGTTTCCCTCACTACTCCTGTATTAACCTGAAAGTCCATAAACAAGCTTTGGGACTTTGACTATCATATACTTACACAAAAACCTTGTGCCTAAACACACTCAACCATCTACGTCCACCAAAAAGCATTTTTGAACAGAAGTATCTATCTTGTAGCTGACATAGTTTGAGCTACGATAACTGTGATGTCATAGAAAGATTAATATCCATATTTCAGATTTAACCTACCCAACAACTGTTTATATTTTGCCATATACAGTTATATTCTAGGAGCATGTGACTACTCAATGGCATAACTGAACTCATGTAGGCAACATAATCCAGTATGAATTACCTTGTTATTTGAACATTTTTAAAGAATACCATTAAAAAACAGCTAGCTCTAAGTTTTTTAAGCAAGGTAAATGCAAATTTAAAATACTTAATTTTGAAAACTTAAAATTCACTGTCTTATGTAAGATAATTCAAAATCTACCTTATCAACTCTGATTTGAATAAATGCATACTGTACCTGGTTACTGCCATGGCCAAAGGGAGTACTAGATAAATTAGTGGTTACACTGTGCAAAATAATTTCACCACTGAGAGATCCAGAAGCAATGTAGCAGTCATTCCAATTGTATGTGACACAAGTTACTTCATCTTTATGATCCTGAAAGAAATGAAAGTAAGTACACTACCACATATCCTTCACACCGCACATTTTCATGTTTTTGTAAATTTCATTTTTGGTAAATATTATGTATTTGTGAATTTAATATCTGCTTTAACATTTTCCTCAAATAACCTAAAAAAAAATTACTCAAATGAGTAGGAAACTATTTGATCAACACCAAGTCTTCTCAGGGAACAGAGACTTAGTTTTTATAACTGTAATAATGATCAGGCACTCTGAAACAAGAGACAAAAGGGAAAGGTAACTTTCTAGATGGCAATATGTCTACCTTCCACTGACAAGTAACATTTACTGCAAGTTGACTATTATGAGAGTCCCTGGCCTTGAAAGTATCACTGTTCAATGGAAAAGACAGGACATTTAAATTAACATGAAAATGGCAGAAGGAATGCTAGATGAGTAGTAGAGGCAAAGTGTCCTAGGAAAGAGAAAGAGGCATGACTGTGACCTAAGTTGACAGAAGAAGCTGTGGGGAAGACATAAAGCTTGAGTTCGACCTTAGAGAAAAAATAAATGATAAGTAGGGGAAGGGGAAAGAAACCAGACACACAAAATGGAAGAGAGCAAAAACAAAAGCCCCAAAGCCAGAAGAAGCAAGGCATGGCTGAGAGATGACAGCAGCTGTTTCCATTTGCTGGGAACATTATGAATTCTTATTAATCCTTAGAAGAATCCTGGGAGGCAAGGTCACTTTTCTCATTTTATGGATGAGTTCACTACATGAGGCACAGAAAGGTTAAGAAATCTGTGCAAGCTCATGTAACTACTAAGTGGCAGATCCAAGATTCAATTCCAGGTCAAAGCCCCAAGCCTATTTCCCTCTCTATACTAGGTTGTCTCCCAATCCAAAGGGGAATCCACTTTGAGGAAACAAAACTGGTTTTAAACAAACTGGGTTCACAAGCACTGTATTTTCCAACATCAAATTAGAGATATCTAGCAGGAGCATAGAAAAGTGATCAGGGGGGCGCCTGGGTGGCTCAGTCATTAAGCGTCTGCCTTCGGCTCAGGTCAGAATCCCAGGGTCCTGGGATCGAGCCCCACATCGGGCTCTCTGCTCTGCGGGAAGCCTGCTTCTCCCTCTCCCACTCCCCCTGCTTGTGTTCCCTCTCTCGCTGTGTCTCTCTCTGTCAAATAAATAAATAAAATCTTAAAAAAGAAAAAAAAGGAAAGAAAACTGATCAGGGTTAGAAGTATAGTTTTTAACAGTTTGCTGTTGTATCTTAATATAAATAAACTAACTTTTGCATCTAATAATTAGATTAATGTAATATCATAAATAGTAGCTATAATATTCCACTTATAATCCAATGTTTTCAAATGGCCCTTCGAGCATGTCTAAAGGTATCTTTACACTTTATTCCTTACCTAAATCAAAGAAAAATTGCTATCCCAAGGAAAAAATGTCTGATGAGAAGAAAAAAAGAGAGTGGACATTTAGTTCATTGTTCCCACTTGGAAAATTACGAACATGGGGTCCAATACAATTTCTATGACTTTAAAAAGAAGCAAGTGTCTTCCTTATTTTAACTGTGGAAAATAAGTCATTCAGCAAATATTCAGTAAGCACCTACTAAGTGCCAGAAATTGTGTTTCCAGGGAGAGCACCACAGAGAAGAGACCCAAAGGTGAAAGATTAGATTTCCCACTATCAAAATTAGTCAGTCAAACACTTGTTAACTGAATGAATAAAGAAATGAACTACTCTAAGAGTTGTAAACAATGAGAAGAGACAAAACTATCTGGAGTAATTGGGAAAACTGAGGATGGAAAAACAAGTAGCATTTTGCCATGCCATAGGAGTTACAGGGGTAAGAGATGCTCCTAAAATGAATGAGAATATGTGACAAAAGGGGCCACAAACTTCAAATCTCTTCTCAATACTGTAAAATAATCTTTTTCATAGTAGGTATACCCCTCTAAATAACTTTAACTCAATTTCATAATTTAAAAAATTAAACAATGGATAATATCTGAGTTTGCATTTCACCTTTGTCATTACTAGCTGTTTGACACTGAACAAGTTCTTTAACATCCCTGAGCCAGAGTTCCTCCATGGGTTCACAGGAATAGTACTACCTGCTTTGCAGAATTCTTGTGACACAAAGAATAAACATAGTTAAGCACAGTGGCTGGCATATCAAAGAACTCAATAAAAGTTAACTATTCTCATTATTGGCAACTCTTCAATTATCCTTAAGACTCTTCAAAGTTTAGCTAATATCTAAAATAATGAACTTCCAAAGGTAATATTTTAAGCAGCAATTATAGGATTACATTTCTGTTTAAAACAAAATCATTCTTTATATACAATTTCCCTAGCAAGAATTAACCCAATGACATTTGACATTAACAAAATGATAATGTGTCTAGCATTTGCTTCAAAATAATCTGAGGGTGAGATTACATAGTAATCTGATTAGAGAGTAGACAGGGCACATATAAAATAATATTGGCCATGAGCTGACCATCATCACAGTCAGATGAATGTATGTGTATGTGTATTAATATGTTTAGAATTTTCATATTAAAAGTTTTTTAAAGACATATGAAAATGAAAAATAACCTTAAAGATGAGTTTCCAAATATTAAAAGTACATAATAGTGAAAAGGTGAATTCCAAAAAAATCATAACCCAGAAGCTTTCACGTGACAAATATTTTTATTTTCTAAAACTACAAAAAGCTAATTATTTAAAGAAACACTAATTGTAAATAGTAAATTATTTTAGAAAATATTTAATTACCAAGATGAAAACACATACACACAAAAATAACACAAACAGCCGCAACCACATACGTTAGAGAACTAAGAAGTCAAATCCCCAACTTTGATTAGTAGGTCGATTATGGCCATCCCAAAACCACTCTCATTTTTCTCAGAGACTTAAAAAAAGATTTCTGATGACAACTCATACTTTAGAAAAAATGAAGGAAGTGGTTCACTAAAAAAAGAGAGGAACTAAGTGAAAAGAATAAAGGAAAAGTTTTAAACACCAACAATATGCATTAGTGACATACATGGAGGTAAAAACAGACCAAAAAAAATTTTTCTGACTTAAATAGCATCTTTATTTTCCCTAACAAATCTCACTTCAATTCTGAAGCATCTTATTTTTATCATAAAAGCTCAAAATTAAAAGTGTGGCAAATATTCTAAACATCCTAAGATACTCATTACTACAAGGATTTAAAAAAAAAAAAAAAAAACAAGTTGCTTACCTTAAGAGATCGATGAATTCTTTTTGATTTTAAATCCCAAATGTTAACAGTGTGATTTAGGCCTCCACTTACTAAATACATAGATGTGGAATTTAAACTGACACATGTCTGCTTTTGCTATTAAAGAAAGAAAAAAAGTTACCTTAATTTAATAGAGCCCAGAGCTGACTTTCAAGTCCCATCCAACACTTAGTGAGCACTTTGTAAACATTTGTTGAATTAAATGCTATAAACATGCTAAGACTTAGACTGACCTCTCATCATCCTCCACCCGCATCCAACAGCTTGAAAGGAGTTCAAAACGGCTTCAAGGAACTCAACCAGGGCAGTGTTCTCCTCCATAGAACAGAGCTGACAGAGGAAGCTTAGGCAACACCAGCAAGTCTGGGCCTCCCATCATGACTTACTTGCTCTTAATATTGCCCCTTATAAAACCTACTCTTGTACTGTCACAGAGTATCTCGAATTAGAATCAACCCACAGCTCAGAAAACACTAAACATAGAAGTGACTTTAAAGAATGTCTAGACCCCTTCTTTTACAGATGGGGAAAGTTCATAAAGAGGACAAGATACTTGCCCAAAGTCTCACAACAAAGTCTCCCCCAACGGAGCCCAAGTCTCCAATATCAGATCTTCAGAACCTAACTCTACCCTCTTCCTCCCGTCTGAAAAGGCACCATCCACTCAGTTTCTCAAAAGTCCAGAATTACCCTTGATTCCACGTCTCCTTCCCTGCCACCTACTATAAGTTCTTTAAACTCCAACACTAACATAAACCCCACAGGGGCTCCCCTTTATCTACTGAGGCTACCAACATACTAATCCGGACCCTATAGAACCACACGAACAGCAGCCTCCTAACTGGTTGTCCCACTTCCAACCCGACTCCCCTGCATTCTATGCTCCACAAGTAGGATGACCTTTAAAAAATGCAAATCAGATCATGACGCTCCCATTTAAAAAATTTTGATGGCTTCCAATCAGCCCTAGAATAAATTCCAAACTCATTAACCTGGCTTTCAAACCCTACCTCATCTCTCACCATTCTCCTCCTCACCTACTAATTCTCCAGCCACAATGGCCTTCTTCCATTCCTTAAACGTTATCAGCCCTGTATTTGCCTCAAGGCTTCTATACTTGCCTGGAAACCTCAATTCCCTGAGCCCTGGCTGAATGACTTCTAGTTGATAGACAGCAACTTCAAAGCCACACTTTCTGGGGACCTCCCTTGGCCACCTAATGTAACTTGCTATCTCAATGCTTATTTTAATTCTCTGTGTAGCAACTTAATCACTATCTGGGTATTCTGTTTAGTAGTTTACGGTCTTCCACCAGAATGTCAGTTTCATTAGTGCAAAGACCATATCCATGCTCGATAAATATTTATGGAATAAATGGCTAAAAATACAGAGGTTTTCAAGTTTTTCTCACAATGAGTATCTGTGAGCGTCATCTATCTGGAGGCATCATCAGTAACTATGCTACACAGTAAAACACAATGTTGCATGTGTTTTCTCCTATTTAACCTTCAGATACACTCTGTAGTTACATTAATTGTTCTCACCTCTAGTTGAATGCAATGGGGAAAAAAAGAGAAAAATGAATACCAAGGGGCACATTTTATGACTTAGCTAGAAGTTAAAAGGTAAGCTATGTAGGTTTAGGCAAGTCATCTCACCTTTCTAAGCCTACGTTTCTTCATGTGAGAAGTGAAAAATCAGGACTAGATCTATTGTTCTTACCTCAAGAGTCCACGCATCTGAAAAACACCCTGTGCTCAAAAGAGCACTTTTCTTAAAAATTTTAATTCCAGTATAATTAACATAGTGTTATATTAGTTCCAGATGTACAGTATATTGACTACTTCATGCTCATCACGATTAAGTGTACTCTCAATCCCCTAGGAGAGCACTGGATTCTTATAAGAAACCTATCCCTCCCCCGAGGTTTCTTCCAGCTCTGAAATTTTGACCAAGAGTCAAAATTACTAACACATATAAAAATATCAGGAACACATTACATCAATGTTTCAGTATAGTTGCTACAATTCCCTATAGATACCATTCTAGGAACTGACTTTGGTCTAAAGGGACTAGTATTGATTTAGAATCTGGAGGCGCCTGGGTGGCTCAGTTGGTTGAGGTCATGATCTCAGGGTACTGGGATCGAGCCCCACATAGGACTCCCTGTTCATTGTAGGGTCTGCTTCTGTCTGCCCCTCCACCCGCCCCCCACCCTGTGCTTTCTCTCTTACCTGTGCTCTCCCTCTCAAATAAATAAAATCTTAAAAAAAAAAAAAGAATCTAGTTATCACCACAAATCAGGACAGTTTACTAAGAGCTATCAAAATAACCTTTAAGAAAATAAATAAGAATGGTGTCCATCAAAGATCAATATATTAGTATTCTAATCATCAAAAACAACTCAAATTATTAAGGACTCAGAACAAAACCTATGTTTTCAACTGGCCTACCCTGATGTTAGAAGATCTTTTTTTTTATGTTGATGTATTATTAATGTAGCTAATGAACTTAAATAATTGATGAAAACTGTGTGCTCATTATAGGAATCCTGTACCCTAAAACACAAGCAATGGGTGAAGTTTTTAAAATCTAAAAATAAAAGCTGGCCAAATGTCTAGGTTATACAGTAGCCTAAGATATTCATTATATTACTGTTAATATCAATTTGCCTACTCTAAAGAGCTAAAAGCAAAATCAAAGAAAATAAATACAAACTTAAAGTTCTGCTCTAAAAATGGTGTTAAAGTAAGTAAGATAGAATCTTATTTCCCCAAGGAGTAATGGTCTCATATCTCAAATGGTACACAAATAATAGGACTTGGATCCTACAAAGCAAAGGTGATCAACACACTAATATGTTACAAGAAATTACTAACAAATGCTAAAGAACCAATGTTTGCAAAATATTCTTTTAAGCAAATTAAATTAAAGCAGATTCAAATTATAAGTAATAACCTCACTTTCATCCACCTGTATACTTTTTTTTTTAATTAAAGATTTTATTTATTTGGGAGAGAGCATGAGCAGGGGGAGGGGCAGATGGAGAGGGAGAAGCAGACTCCCTGCCAAGCACAGGACTCCACGAGGGGCTACATCCCAGGACGCTGAGATTATGACCTGAGCCAAAGGCAGACTCTTAACCAACTGAGCCACCCAGGTGCCCACCATCCACCTGTATTCTGATGTGATTTCTTAACTGTAGGAAAGAGAACTACCTATAGCAACTGATGTGGAATATTCACAAAATCCTTAGAATTGTGTCACATTTGTGAATATCATCTACTATTTTCATAATTTAACAAGAACAACAATTACAAAGACAAAGTTCCCAAACTGTTCTAAGGCATAATGGATAGAAGGAGCACAATATTGTGCTGGAAGTGGAAACTGAAATTGTTTTGATATTGATATTCAATTCAACAAATGCTTGTGATACCTCTGATAGTACCTAAAGATCCAAAAATGACTAAGATGTTCTGCCTGCTCTTGAAGAGTACAGTTTACCTTTTATCAACCAGGGCTACTCTCTGCCTCAGTTTTATTTAACTGAGTTTGAATAGGCAGTGTGTCTCAAATTCTGTATCTGCCCTTAGCAGACATTCTCTGCCCCAGCCTCTAGCATTTGTGGGCTGGATTTGATGCTTGTGTCAATCCCACCTGCCTTTAGGAAAGGATGGATAGAAATCAAAAGTCCTTTTTAAATTAGATGAGCTCATATTCCACTGTCCTTCTGTGTTCTAAGTGAGCTACCTTACCTATTCCAGTGTGTAAAATTATGACAACTGATAATGGTTTAGGGCCTGCTATGAAAACTTTGAACCTTAAATTAAGAACAAGCTACCACTACTTGTACCTTTTTAGTTAAACCTTATTAACAAAAAAATAGATTTCAAGGAGTGTGTGTGACTAAAAATGAGGACACCATCATTATCCTGAATCAGAGGGATTAACATATAAAACAAAAAGATGAGAAAAAAAATATGCAGTGAGAACTTCATTTAAATGCTCTGGGACCAAGGCTCAGTTTGACAAAGCCATCCTGTTCCAGGAGAGCTTGAGGAGACTCAGGCAGGCCCCTCAGTAACCAGAAGGACAGAAGCTAAAGCAGAAGCTACCAACACATAGGGGTCTTTAGCTGATGGTCCTGAACTCAACAGCAGTAAGGATAGGCCTATATCATTAGGACATTTGAATGGTCAAATCAACCTGGTGACCGCGGTAGGACTTGGGCTTTAAAAAGGCAGCAATACCAGGCAATCTTCCACAGAGAGATGGAGAAAGCAAGTGATTAGCTGACATAATCTAAGTCCTTGATTGCTCCCCTAAGATCCACTATTATTTTACCTGAAGATGTTTCAGTACCCATCTCCTCTTTAAGTGTTACTGTATTATTTTGAGTTTCGGTTAAGAATTATAGTTTTAAACACCTTTATATTTAGTTGCAAGCACCATAAGAAGCAGTTACCACCCAAGCAGAACTAAGATTTTTAAAATTTTTTTTTAAAAAATCACTTACCCCTTCACCAAGCTCGAAAAGTAGAAAAGGTTTATTTTTGTAATGTGAAACAACAATTTTGTCGCCACTGGAAGATGCTGTCACTAGAAAGTTATCTAAATGAAGAGTTATGGAGCATCAAACAATTCATGAGCATCTCTAGCACTAGACTATTATTGCAAGAATTGTGATGATAAAAGCAAGTGCACTAACCTAAGAAGACAAGCAAATGAATATAGCTTATACATCAGCTTTCAAAAATGGCTCAGGTTACTAATTACTAAGACTCATTCTCTTTACTACTACCGCAGGGAAGAACTATCCTCTCTGGCTCTACTATTACTTGAAAGCTATTTTACCCAAGTGAAATACTACTCCATTTTCAAAGAATAGGCCAGAAGGTCTAATTTTATCCTTCAAGAATGAGATCATGATAAAAGCAACATCAGCAAATATCAATCAGCCTTTTCATCTATAAACACCGCTCAAGATAGTTATTTATTAACACAGTGCTTGGTACCAACTTAAGCTATAAAGCAAATAACCACATTAGTCTCCTGTTCATCCATTAAAAATATAAAGCCTGATATATCCTTACAACTAGAATTTTTACGATAGAATGTTTCAATCTTAAATAAATTAAGAATAAATATTACAGTAAATATAGCAAATATAAATATATGTGGTTAAATAGCAACTATTTATGCTCTGGAAGAGTTTTATTTTATAAGTTAAATTTATTAAAAACTTAATTTAAAAATTTAACTTAATTTAAAATTATTTTACCTTGTTTTACAGAAATTATAAAGAACAGTCAGTAAACACAAAACACTGTAAATTATTTTTAAATTAAAAAGATTAAATACAATATAATCAAGAATAAGAGCCTAATTTTGAGAGTCACAATGAATTAAAATATCAGAAGTTTAAATCTTTGATTTTTAACAAGCGAAATCTTAACTGCATTATTTTGGGTGGTTTCTATAACATTTGTATATTTCATGAATAGACCATGGATTGTGATTTTATTATGATACATGATTCAAATAAAATCATTCCCACCTAAGTATTATAGCACTGAGAAGAACAAATCATTTCCCTTTCCTTGGTTTCATCCCTGTTTACTACTTTTTCTTCTTAGAATACAGAAAAGGACTGAACAAAGATAATATGAGAGGGTAATCTAGTTACTCCTTTTATTTCTCTTGTAGTTTTAGAAATCATGAGAAAGTGAGGGACCCTACCTAATAGGGCCAAAAACCTGGTACCTCACTCAATCCTGTTCTTGGAATCCATGCTAAGTGGACCCCAAGTAGCTGAGTCTGGGAGGTCCTTGTTCTTTGGTAACTAACCTCTACGGAAGAGATCAAAGCCTCATTAAAAATAAGACTATATGCAAAAGTTTCCAGTGTGTATCTACTTGTACAACAAAACTATATAGAAATAAGACCAGTTTCCAAAAGTCATCCCACACCACCTCATAGTCACATCAGTTTTGTTGATAGACCATTAAGTGGTTTATCAGCAAGTGCCAACTCCTAATAAAACTCCTTGGAATAAAAATAAACCCAAACTAATAAATCTTATCAAGAACTGCTACTCTTTTCTTATACAGTAAGTAACAGGGAAATTAAGCTCTACACATAATAAAAACCTAATAATAGAAAGAAGCAACCTCACATATTTGTCACTCTCTTTAAAACATTTTTCCCCCACTACCCGCCTAGAGAGTCCTTCAAAAATGTACTCCCTTCCTTCACCAGGAGTTTGATTAATAGAGCACCAAAGTAATTTATTTTGCTACTTTAACACAAAATCAAGGAATGATAAAGAGGTAAATTTAATTCAGTAAGAAAATTCATCATTTTTGTTACATATTTGCAAGAATAATTAGGTTGGGCATGAAAACTTCTGTTTTTGTTCATAAATCAGTCATATTTTAAAGCTTTGATATTTTTACTTTCATCAGGAAACAGAATATTCATAATCTGATACTGATAAGATCAAACATACGTTAAAACTTAATCTGGTGTTTAAGTAATAGTCTATATGTGTAAGTTATACAAAAGAATGATAATTTCTAGCATACCAAGTTTATAGAACATATTCAGAGTATTTTGTTTGCAGCAATGGTTCTACTGAGAGCTACTGGCTTCTGGTGGGTAAAGGCCAGGAACATTTCTAAACATCCTACAGTGCACACGACAGCCCCCATAACAAAGAATTATCTAGTCCAAAATGTCAATAGTGCAAGGCTGAGAAATTCTGATTTCTAAGCTTCATCCCCTCATTTATTTTACCCACATTTAGGAGCTTACTAAGACAGGGAGCGTGTAAATCAGAAACACAAAAGGCTTGGAAAATTCAATCTAGACAATTTCTCTGAAAAATCAGGCTATTTTCATCATAGACAGAAAGAGAAATACAGAGAGTACATCAGTAAGATGAAGATGTTGGACAATTTTAATTTTTATCTCCTCCCCCAACTTTGCTTCTGCCTTTGAGTTCTGTCTTTAATTTGCAGACCAGACCTATAAATAGCCAAATGTAGATGCAAAAACTCATTCCAAAACCTTTCAGAAGTTTTCCCACCATTACCTACCTTATTCCATTTGGGTTAAACGACAAACTGTTGATAATAAAACTAATTCTATGGTCTCGATCTAGTAGTTTATATATATATACACACATACATATACATATGTGTGTGTGTATATATATATACGTATACATTCATATGATGTACTTATTAAACCCTTATTTCACTTTATCTACCTAGCTTTCATAGCTATGCAAAATATATTTCTTATTGGTCACATGCAAAAGTTTCATTGATACTGTTATTTAACCCCACAAAAAGTGGTTATTTAAAAAAAAAAAAAAGGATACTATTACTGCTCCAACACATTGAGCTGATTCCGTGTGGTGATGTGTGGGGGCTGAATTTATCCACCAATGTCATAGAGGAAGCATCCCATATTTTAATATCATCTCCGGATGAAGCAAATCTGAGGTTTTCCTGCATGACTGCACCTACAAATAGTTTAAAACAATATATTTAAAAAAACAATTAAGGATAGATCAAAATGAAGGATCTAATCTAAATCAGGTGGTTCTACTTGTCCACTTTTGTTCCAGAGGGGGGTGTTCACCACAAAGTAGCTGGAGCGATCCTTCTAAAATCACATTCTCTCAGTTGACCCTTCCAATAGCTCTCCACAGCAATTATAAAGAAATCCAACCTCCTTGGCATGCCTCGCATGACCTGGCCCCAGTGTAACCGTCCTACCGCTCTTCCCCAGGGCCACCAGACTCACAGGCCTTCTTTCTTGCCTCAATCTTCCCAGTTGCTGCCCCCTCTGCCTGGAATACTCTTTCCCCAGATTTCCCATGGTCATCTCCTTCACCTCACTCTAGTTTCAGCTCAAATGTGTCCTCAGAAAAGCTTTCCCTGACCACCATGGCTAAAGCAGCCCCACACCAGTTGCCCATTATGGTTTCATTTTTTTCCCCCACAGCACTTTCTGCTATTTGCAACTCTTTATTTATTCTCATAATAATGTCTGCTGCTCCTGACTTGAACAAAACAAAGATCCTGAAAACGGATTTTGTCTTGTTTACTATCAGTCTTGAAATGTTCCTGGCACTCAGTAGGTGCTCAACAAATAAGTACTGGCTAGAAAACGTCCTAAATCTTTTTAAAATGTATAATAAACTGGAGGATCCCTGCGGGTCAGAATCCAGTGACTCCAGTTTTTCCAAATAACTCCAAAATTAGCAAATATAGCCAAAGGAGATGTCACTAAGTCCCTGTACCAATACTTGGTCTAGGATGGCTTCACTCGTATTGTTTATTCACAGTATATAATTCGAGTACATAATTCTGACAAGTGATTTAACAAACCAAGGCAGTCTAAAAAACAGAAGGCAAGGGAGCTGCTTTAGGCAGATACTCTAAGAGCAGCAAGTGGTAATGCATGATGAGTCAGAAAAAAAATGCTCAAAAATACATGGAAGAAAAGGAAAGGAGCCTAGAAATATACCCTCCACACGTTCCTGGTGTGGACAGTGTAAGAGGACTGCACAGTAGTAGTGATGTCACAGAGTCCCAAGTCACCAACAAAGCATCACATTTATGTCCAGTATATCTTATTTCAGAGGCCATGTTAAAGGTATAATAATTACAAGGCCCTTTGATTCTCAAGAGACAAAAAAAAAAAATTTTTTTAATGTGCTTATAAAAAGACTAAAACTTTTGTTAACTAGAAAAGTCACTTATGCGGTGACTTATTATGCTTCATCCGTCGGATAAAAACAGTGTTACCAAAAGCCGTTCATCATCTGTTGAAATGTGGACATGCAGTGTTTGGATTTGGTGCCTTGACATGTGGTAACATGTATTGGTTCCCTACTCACGGTACAATTAAGTGCTGGAAAGCGGATCTCTTAAACCCAGGAAACACAACTGAAAAATGCCTTTACTATAATCTCACACCATTCCCGTTAAGCGGTGTGGGGCAGTGTGGAAAGATCACTTAAGTAAGGGCTCAGAAAACAGGAGTTTGCCCCAAAGTTAGGTGGCAGTAACTTCGGCAGAGTCACTTAATGTCTGCTTCCTTCTCTTCAAGTGGAGTGGGGAAGGGGTCCACCTGCCCATCTACCTCGCTCTTCTGAGAACTGAACACCTTTAAGGGAGAGTCATTACATCAGTCTCTCAAAGAAGGTCCCATTAAAGTGAGTTGTCAGGACACAAGGCGGCAAAAGACAGCCAACCCCAAATTTAGGGACAGCGCCTACAGGGGGAAAAAAAATTCACTACAATATTTAGTTTAAACGAAAGTTCTTCAACTTTTACTTGCAGAAGAACTGCTCAACAGGGTTACCTTATAAAATGCATTCGAGCCGTAGAGGAGAGGTTTACAAAAGGGGAGGCGGCCGGTGGAGAAGCGGCAAACTTTCCGGGGGACAGCACACCCCCCAGAGCCGCCACCAACCCACCCACCCCAGCTGCCCGGGCCACCTCTCAGGCCGAGTCGGTGACTGTCGCAGACGGAGGTGCGCGACCCCGGCCCGCGGCTGCCGTGCACTTCCGCGCCAAACTCGCTGCCGCGCCCCTGCCCTACAACTGCCCGGAGCACTGGACCGGCCCGGGCGCGCGGGGCTCGGGGACCTCCGACCCGCCCCCGGAGTGGCCGGAAGGCGGGCGGGGTTCGGGAGTCTGCAAGGACGCGACGCGCAGCGGCCCGCTGACCCCCGGCGCCCCGGAACCTCACCTCTCAGCCGCGGCACACCGGGGGCCACGGCGCGGCCCGCTCCGGCGCTGGGCTTCCGGCTCCCGCCCGGATTGTTAAACTTCGGCGGCCGGAAGTCCCGCCCGCAAGCGGCGTCATGGGGAGAGGCGCTGCACGGAGGGGGTGGCTAGGGTTGGCTACGCAGGGGCGGGGGCGGGGCCGGGGGCAGGGGCAGGGCCTCCGCGGGGATCCCTGTCCCACCGCCAGGGCGGGAGCTGGGGGCTTGGGCGGCTCCTTCCACGCCCCAGCGACGGCCTCTGGGCACAGGTAGATAGATGCCCCTTTGTTGTTTATTTGTTTGCTGACTGCCCGCTGGGTGCCGGGTTCTAGGATAGACTCGGTGCGCGATGATGGGCTTAGCCTGGGAGTACAGGGGTACTGTGAACGTTCATCGTCCCTGGCCTCGTGGAGCTTACAGTTCACTATAGGAGGCAGACGTTCATAAATAATTACATACTTAAAAGAAAAGTGAAGCTGACAGTTGCTTCAAAGGAAAGCTAAGAGGTGAATGAAACATATATGAAAGGGAAATGAACATGGATATGGGTTTAGGAAAGGCTTCCTTTGAAGAGGAAACCATGGAGAGCGGGTAATACCCCATGCAATTTACAAACCAGAAGGCATGCTCAGAAAAGCTCAGAAATAACCAAAAGTGTAAGTGTCTGAGGTATCTGACTTCAAAATCCATGAGCTTTCTTCCTAATCATTGATCTTTCTTCTTAATCATGCTGCAGGGTCAGGAACTTCAAACACCATCTGGTTGGAATTCTTCTGAAAGGGAGATTTCTCAGAGTGGAAAAAAGAGGAGCTGAACTGAGTTTTCAATACCAAGGCCTTTTTTTTAGCTTTACTGACAATTTTTGCTGAGAATACTTATAATAAATATAGGGCACTTCTTCTGCAAACAGTATTATTATTCTTTCATCACACGGAACTAGGAGTGGGTTTCTGAACTAGGTTCATAAGCCCCAATTATTTGTACCCATGTTGCAAATGAAAACTCTGAGTGCAATTTTTTCAGAGCAGAAATTGAAATCCTAACCAAGTTGTAAAGATTGATGGGAAGCCTCAAAAGGAGAAAGATAGCAAGCAGCAACTGCCTTAATTGTGTAGTTTACAGTTCTTGAGTTTATTAAATCCAATTTTTGCAGGGATGGGGGCCAAAAAGTTGGAAAATGATAAAATAGAGTAAGGGAATAGAGGCAGTGAGAATTGGGGCAAATGGGGAAGAAAAGACGACTAAATCTCTGAAAAGTTAAAGCCAGAAAGAAAATTGAGACTAGAAAATGTGAAACAAAATATAATACATGTCATATAATACATATTATATACTGTATAATAACAAATATATATGACGATACATATTATTTATAATGCATACTTTACTAAACATTATATATGTATGCATGTATAGATATAATGTGTGTATGTATGCTATAAGTCATCCTTCCAAAAACATATACTATTATATGTCCCCCACTTTACATTTGAAGAAACAGAGGTTAAGTAATTTGCCCGAGGTCACACAGTTTAGAAATGGTATGGACAGGATTTAAACCCAGAACCATAAGTCTACAAAGACTGTGCTATATAGTCATTATGCTATATAGTCAAGAGCTAAAACACAGCATAAAGAGCCAAAAGTTAACCTCCACTGCCCTTCCTACTGGTTAGAAGTTACATGGTCTTGACAGTTCTGTCATTCTTGTTCCTACCGTTGTGTCTATGTGCATACTTTCCTCAGATCTATAAAATATAAGCAATAGAAGCCAAATGTTGGGAACCTCACTAACATATGAATTATATAAACATATATACCTTTCCAAAAGTAGACATCATTACAAGGAATATTTCTAGAGACAATGAAGGATACTTTGTAACAATAAAAGTGTCAGTAAAGCCAGAAGCAATATAAATTATATATGTGACTACAAAACTCAAAGTATATGGAGAATAAATGTCATAATTAAAGGGGAAAAAGGCATATCCAGAATCATTGTTTGAGACTTTAAAAGAATTCTCTCAATAATTGATAGAATATCCAAATAAGAAAAACAGTAAGTAAAGATGTGGAAGATCTGAACATTATTAACTATTCTATATGAAAGAAAGAAAGAAAGAAGAAAGAGAAAGAAAGAAAGAGTTCCAAAGCCAATGATCTATGCACTCTCTTAAGGAACCTAGAAAAAGAGGAGCAAATTACACAAAGAAAACAATGAAATTGAAAACAAATTAACAGTAGAAAAAATTTGATGAAATCAGAAGGTGAATCTTTGTAATGATTAATAAAATTGATAAACCTCTACCTAGACTTATCAAGAAGAAAGAGAAAACATAGGTTACCAATAGGAGAGGTGAAAGAGAGGCCATCAATATAGAGCCGAAAGATATTTCAAAAGATAGTAAGGGAAAAATATGAACAACCTTATAACAATAAATTTGGTAATTTGAAATAAAATGGACAAATATCTTGGAAGACATGAATATTAAAACTGACACAAAAAGAAATAATATGAGTAGTCCCTATATATACTACAGAATTTGCATTCATAATTAAGGAAAGAAAATATCAGGATCAAATGGCTTCACTATTGAATTCTAACAAACACATAAGAAAGAAATAATAACAATCCAATATAAACTTTTTCTGAAAACAGAAGAGGAGGGAATATCTCCTAAACTTATTTTTTTAAGGATAGTATTAGTCTGATACTAAAACCAAGCACATTACAAGAAATAACTATAGACTCATATCTCTCATACATACAAAAATTATACATGCATGCAAATTAAATATATATGCAAATTAATTCCAATAACATATAAAAAGGATTATACATCATGACCAAGTGGAGTTTATTCCAGAAATGGAAGGTTAGTTTAACATCCCAAAATCAGTGTATATAATTCACCATATTAACAAAATAAACAATACCCATATGATTATATCAATAGGTGAAGCAAAAGCATTTGAAAAAATCAGCATTCACTCACGATTAATAAGTCTCAGCAAACTAGGCAAAAAACAGGGAGGAACTACCTACCTCACCTGGGTCAAGAACATCTATGAAAACCCCATAGACAGCACCATACTTCATGGTAAAAAACCGAATGCTTTTCTCCTAAGAACAAGAACAAGACAATCATGGAACACTACATCAAAAACTAATGATGACGTACTGTATAGTAACTAACATAACATAATAAGGTAAAATAAAATTTAAAAATAAGTAAAAAATGCTGAAGATGAAAAAAAAAAAAAAAGACAAGGATGCCCCAGTCTCACAACTACTATTCAAATTCTTCTGGAGGCCCTCGCTGGTGCAGTAAGAGACAAGCAGAAAGAAAGAAAAGCACACAGAATGTACAGGAAGAAGCAAAACTCTATTTGTAGACAATATGATTGCGTACTGGAAAATCATAAGAAATATGTTGAAAAGCTCTTAGAACCAATAAGCAAATTTAGCAAAGCTTATGCAAAGTCATATACAAAAATAAAGGAGCATCTCTAAATACTAGCAATAAGCAACTGGAAAATGAAATAAAAATTACAATTCCATTTCCAATGGCATCCAAAAGCATAATACTTACAGTTAATTTAATAAAATATATTTAATAACTACACAAACTATAAAACATTGCTGAGAGAAGTTAAATATAGATATAGATATCATATTAATGAGATGGAAAATATTGCTAGAATGTCAATTTTTCAAAAAAGACAAATTCAAAAGACCTATCCCTGCTGTTGATCTAGATTTAATACAAATTAGTCCATAGTGACAGAAAGCAGTGTAGCATTTGCCTGGGTAGTGGGAGGGATGGACTACAAAGAAGTCAAGGAAGCAATTGGTGGTAATGGAAAGTTCTTTACATTGATTTTTGTGGTGGTTTCAGCACATCTATCAAAGTTCATAGAAGGGTTTATTTTAAACTATGCAGTTTAATATTTGTATATTCTACCTAAATAAATTTTATTTTAAAGAATTTCAGGGACTAAGAGTTCCAGATCCTTAAGAAATAAAGTGATGTCCTTGACTTAGAAGAGAAAAACAAAATTAATTATTTCTTAAAAAGACATACCAAAATACATAACTGTCAAATTTCAGAATATTGGTTTGAGAGAAATTTTAAACATTCCCCAAAATGAAAAAAAAAAAAAGTTACTATACAAGTTTCAAGGATTCAAATGGCTTCCATCTTTTTAATAGGAATACTAGAATTTATAAGACAATGGAACAATCCCTTTATATTTTTGAGCAAAACAAAGAAGAAAGATTATTAACTAAAAATTATCTAGTCCTATTACTATTCAAGTGTGAGGGAGGAATAAAAACATTTTCAGTCATGTAACATCTTAACCAATTTACCTCCCATGCACCCTGTGAGGAAGCTATTTGAGGGGTTGCTCCACCAAAACAAAGGAGCAAACCTAGAGAGAGGAAGCGTGGGTACCCACCCTGAGAAAGGTAAAGGGAATCCCCAGGATGTCACTGAAGGAAAATCCCAGGATAACAGCCAGACACTGGGCTTAAAGAGCAATCAGTCCAGACAGCAGGTCAAAAGGCTCCAGGAGTGCTATTGTCAAAAATAAAAATACACACACACACACACACACACACACACACACATACACACACACACACACCCATATTTGACATGCTTAATTGTGTTATGAAGAGATTTGCAGAACTGGGAGAGAGGAGGTAAAGGGCTTATTTCCTAACTGAATACATAAAAAACTGGAAAACCAACCAACCAGCCAAACAATAAGAGAAAACTAACACTAGGGAAACAAAAAGTTGTGCAAGAAAGGAAAAATGGAAATAGCAACGACAATATACCATATAATTCTGTGATGAGTAATATTAACATAATCATAAAAATGAACATGGAATGTTCATTTAACCAAAATTATGATACAGCTATCTTGAGTTGGTAGGGAGATGGGAAGTATTCATTTGCATGTGGTTAGGTCCTGTGAGAACTGATTCCCTGCCTTCTATGGTGGAAAGTTAATAGTAAATCCTAAAACTGAAAAAATATTTATCATGAATAAGCTTATTATTCAGAGAGATGGAGATGAAATCCAAAAGACACAACAAAAAACGTTGCCTCAGGGAGAGTAGTAAGTGGGTGATGATGAATAAAAGCAAGGGACTGCTTTGTTTTTTTTGTTTTGTTTTTTAGCCTTGTGGTTTTATGTTCCTCTTTTTAACTTATTCCAATATGTCTGATTCTTTTAAGTAAAGTAAATTTAAAAAGAAAAAAAGTAAGTACAAAATATTGACCCATTCATATTTTAAGGCGTCAAGATTTAGAAAGGATAGAGCAGCTAGATAATATATTTTATAGTGGTTTTCAGGGATACGCCAAAAAACCACATTGTTTGTTATTATTGCAATGTCAATGAACATTTGTGAGTCCTCCAACTTCCCAGGAAGCTGTGCGGGTTAGGTGATTTCGGTCACCAAGATGAACAATATCCCTACCTTGGAGAAGCTCAGGTTATACCAAGGTAACACATACTAGTGATACAAAGTGGTAAATGCTATAATATTTATCAAGTGCTGGGGAGCCTCAGTGGACAAAAGAATTAGTACTGCCTAAGGAGCTAGGATTGGTTTCAAAAGGAAGCAGGATGACATATACTTAACAACTTACAGTTTCCGGGTACTGATAGGGTCCTATGACATGGAGATCTGCACCCCTTCTCTCTCCATCCCTTCCCCACAACTGCCACCACCCATTCCTTTGGGACCCTGCTGCCCCACATGGTTCTTCTCTGCACACTCTTTCTAGGACTTTCCCGTGGCTCCTTCTGGCACTTTAATCAGGTTTGGGCTCAATTCTTACCTCTTCTTTTCTCCAGACTACGTTATCTAAAATATCCCCACACCTCATCATGCTCTGTCTTCTTACCTGAATTTGTCTTCAAAGCACCTAACTGCCTGACATTTTACAATATTATACATTTATTTGCCTTTGTTTGGTTTGTTTAGTTTCTTTATTGGAATGACAGTGCCGCATGAATAAGAATTTTGACCCCTTTTTTCCTTGCTACTGTACTCCCAGTGCTTAGACCAGCGCCTGGCATCTAGTAGGCCTTCAGTAGTTATTTGTTGAATGTGTAAATGGATGAAGACTGAATATCTCCAGTCTAAATCACCTAAGTGCAGACCCATACATACTCAACTGCTGCTGTCTCCACCAAATCATACTACTGCCTCTCTGCCAAACTGTCCCCTCTTCCATAGCCCCTCAGAGCATCCCAAGGGCTCAAACCAGACATTTGCAAGTCAATACTGACTTTCCCCTGTTCCTTCCCTCCTTCCCACAAACATCCAAATAGGTCATCACTAAACCCAGTTTATTCTGTTGATGAATAACTCTCAAATCTGTCCAGTTCTCCCCATCTCCAGTAGCTATTATCTTGATTTAAAGTATCCTTGACTCTTGGCTGGATTGTTGAAAGAGTCTCCTCCTCATTTGTTTTCGTGGTGCCAGGTTTTGATCCCTCCAACAATCTTCCAAACTCCTACCACATTGCTTTTCACAAAATGCAAATCTGATCACATGACTGCTCTGCTTAAAACCCAGGTTCTTAGAATAAAATCTAACTCCTTTGCCCGGCCCCCTAGGCCCTTCACCACTGCCTCAGGCTGACGTCCCCAGCTTTTCTCTGGCTACCCATTCAGCCTTACGGGACAGATATACCCCGTACCAGTTTGTCTAGCCTTTGTCCTTGCTGCTTCCTGTTTAGAACATGTCCTGCCCCTCTCCAATTTGATCAGATGGCAGAGACTGAGAAACTGTCCCCCCTGCTGGGTGCTGCCACAGCATCCTTGGCCCACCCCACTGGACTGTAAATCATGCATCTACTCATTGGCCCCCTGCACTAGACCCAAAGCTCAGGGGCATAGCACCTGCCTATGAAAAATATGTCTTTACGTCCCCAGTACCTAGCGTGATGCCTGACACAAAGGAGATACTTAATAAATGTTTGGAGAATGAATGAATGAGTGAATCCGTTTTTCAGAATCTCTTCTTAGAATCTAGCAGTAAAGTGGAAAATGGATTGCTGGTAGGGAGTCTCAAAGCATGCAGGCTAGTTAAGAGCTAACTGACATATTCCGGACAAGATGAAGAGAGCCTGGACTCAAGCAGAGGCAACAGGAATGGAAATAAGGAGTCAGAATAAGAGACTTTTGTTCAAAAAAACAAAAGGTATTTTATGAGCAAATGCAATTGAGCACTGTGTGTTTTCTGAAGGATGGGTCTAGTGTTTTAAATTTAGACACAGGCTGGAAAGCCAGACATACCCCGTGAGAAGCAATCAATCAACAAACTTCATGAAAGTGAGAGGAGGTGATTGAAGTAGACAAAGAGGTTAGTAAGGCACATAGAGTTTTTGATACAGAAATAAAAGAGAGTGTTTTAACTGCCGAAGAATCTAGAGGCTGACAAGGAGAGTGAAGATTTGAGTGCAGAGGATGTAATAACTGGAAAAGTTTGCCTCAGTCCTTAATATGGTAATAAAATTTGCAGACAGCCCATAGTACTATACTGACTGCAAAGTTATACATTATACAAGCTGCCTTCCATTTTGACCAGAGAGGTATAAAAGTAAGCTAGCAAGCTTCTGGGATTTACTGGGGGGGAAATAACTAACTTCCAGGGCCTGCCACAGGGGCCGTGTAGCCTTCCCTCATTTACAAATAATTGACATCGCTAGAGTCACAATGTGACGTAACGCTGAAGGTATCCCCAAAACATGGAAAGATTCTGTGATGACATCTGTGCTTTAGCCAGAGTGTGGGGAAGGGAAAGGAATGGATATTTCCTAGGAACCTACTATGTGGAGGACACCATGGTTTACATGTGTCTGTCACCCATCTTTACTTTTTAAAAATGAACATGAATCATTATCTGTCATAACTGATTTTGGGAAATTCTTTTTGGGAAATTCTTCAAAAACAATGAAGACCGAGACACCTGGGTGGCTCAGTCAGTCAAGCGTCTGCCTTCGGCTCAGGTCATGATCTCAGGGTCCTGGGATCGAGCCCCACGTCGGACTCCCTGCTCCGTGGGGAGTCGGCTTCTCCCTCTCCCCCCTGCTCATGCTCTCTCTCTTGCTATCTCTCTCTCTCTCTCTCAAATAAACAAATAAAATATTTAAAAAAAAAAACAATGAAGACTTGTAAATACTTTTTTTTCTGAATAGATAGTAAATACATATTATAACACATTTAATCAGTAGAAAAAGGTAGAGTTAAAAATAAATCTTCTCCCATCCCAGATACTGAGCCACATTTTTTCACCTCTGGGACAATAACTAAAAATAATTTCTTATGCACCTTTCCAATAATATTCTATACATATGTACACTTTTACATACATCATTCAAAAATCCATTCACTATTCACTGAACACAACATTAGCTTACTATACATCTGTTCTGTGCTCTTCTCTTTTTCACTTAACAATCTAGCTTGGAGAGTTCCCCACCTTAGTACATATTGATCTCATTCCTTTTTCTCATCACATAATATTGCACTTTGTGGATGTATCATGTTTTATTTAACAAAGTCTCTGTTAGCGAAAATTAAAGATGTTTCCAGATATTCTTTACACATGCATATTTCTCATACACACAATTAGAACTGTATTTGCTAGCACTGTCAAATAGTGATATGATGTAAACAACTTACTCAAATTTAAATGTTTTAGTAGCCACATTAAAAAAAGTAAAAGAGGGGTGCGTGGGTGGCTCAGTCAGTTAAGCATCTGCCTTCAGCTCAGGTTGTAATCTTGGGGTCCTGGGATCAAGCTCCACATCAGGCTCCCTGCTCAGCAGGGAGTCTGCTTCTCCCTCTCCCTCTGCCCCTTCCCCCAACTTGTGTGCTCTCTTGCTCTGTCTCAAATAAATAAATAAAATCGTTAAAAAAATAAAAAAGTAGAAAGTAAAACAAGTAAAATTAATTTTTAAAATATATTATATTTAACCCATTATATCCCAAATATTTCAACTTGTAAATCAAAGTAAAAAATCAGCAAGAGGGGCACCTGGGTGGCTTAGTTGGTTAAGCATCCGACTCTTGATTTCAGGTCAGGTCACGATCTCAGGGTCATGGGATGAGCCCTGCATCAGGCTCTGTGCTCAACGTGGAGTCTGCTTGTCCCTCTCCCTCTGTTCCTCCCTACTCTCGTGCATGTTCTCTCTCAATCTAAAATAAATAAATAGATGGATAGATAGATAGATAAATATAATCTTTAAAAAAATCATCAATGAGATATTTTATATTCTTTTACTTGGACTGAGTCTCTGAATTCCAGTGTATATTTTATAGTGTACAACCCAATTCAGACAAGCCACATTTCAAGGGCTTAGCAACCGGTTAGGTGTGGTCATGGCTACCATATTGGATGGCATAGGTATATACATTCCTAGAAGAAGAATTGCTCAGAAGAATATGAGGTAAATTGCCTTTCAAAGAAGTTGTACTTATTTACGTTACTTTCAGTTCGGTTAAAGATAGCATATCACTGAGTTTTGATTTGCAGTTACTTCATTACAAGTGAGGTTGAACATCTTCTTATATGTTGAAAAGTTATTTGTATTTCCTTTTCTGTGGATTATTTTTTCTTTCTTAGTTTCTTTCTTTCTTTTTCTTTCCTTCTTTCTTCTTTCTTTTTTTTTTTTTAAAGATTTTATTTGACAGAGAGAGAGACAGCGAGAGCAGGAACACAAGCAGGGGGAATGGGAGAGGGAGAAGCAGGCTTCTTGCCGAGCGGGGAGCCCGATGTGGGACTCGATCCCAGGACCCTGGGATCATGACCTGAGCTGAAGGCAGACGCTTAACGACTGAGCCACCCAGGCGCCCATCCTCTCTCTTCTTCTTCTTTCTTCTTTCTTTTTACTGGATTGGTTTTCTTCCTCACTGGTAGATCAGAGAATGAAACTACTCCCTTTATCTGTCATAAATGTGGCAAACATTTTTTCTAGTTTACCACTCTTTTGGCTTTGGTTATAGCATTATTTTGCCATGCAAAAATGTTTACATTTTAAGAAGTCAGAATATCAATCCTTTATGGCTTCTTGATTTTATCATACTTGTAGAGGTTGTCATCTCTCTAAGATCATTTAAAAAATCTTTTCCATGACTCTTCTAATCCTCATAAAGTTATGAAACTGATGTCATCATTTCCATTTTACAAATTGGAGAATAGATGCTTAGAGAAATATTAAATAAATTGCTTAAAAACACCCAGCTGATAAGTGGAAGTGCTAGGATTCAAACCCAGTCTGTCTAGTAACACTAAAGACTATGCTGCTTTTTTGACTACACTGCAATGATCAATATAATCTGTGTTAGGTGTCTCCCTATTGTCTGCTTCTTTTAAATCCTAGTGCTGTATTAAATATATCATTATTATTGATAGCTAAAGCATTCCATCAGTGCTAACACCATCTTCCCACAAAATTCCAGATAAATAGAAATAAGAACTCTGGGCAATCCCATGGTGTAAGGATGACAGTTGTACCCCAGGTGGAGGAAACCAAGGATAGTCAACTGGAGTGCAACACATGGGAAGGCTAACACATGGGAATGATGACATTTGATTGGTGTCATAAAGGAGATGCAGAAATTAGACATACAGAACAGAAAGACAAAAAGTCATAGAGAATGAACATAAAATATTCAAGAGTTCAGTTCATTGAGTGAAAGAGAACAAATAACAAGTTTCAGCGAGACAGCAAAGAGCTTTGACTTCTAGACTGAAGGGTTTGGACATATTTATATGAGTAGACAGAAGTCACTGATAGATTTTGGAAAAGGTAGTGACATGATTGGAATTCTGCTTCAGAAGATTAATCTGGCTGGTGTGTGTAAGAGCTACTGGAGAGAGAAGAGTGAAGGAGAGGGAGAGAGGGAGTGAATGAGAGGGAGAGAGAGAGAGAGAGAGATAGGTGTGAGGGAGAGAAAGGGGGGAAAAGGAGCAGATCATTTAGGGTCCTGGAGAGGAAAATTAATCCATCTCATTATTGTACTACATGATTGTGTTGTATTCCTATTTACTTACCTTTTCCACTTAATTTTACTCCAAATGACAACTTACATTGTTTTAAAAACTCAAATCTGTCCTTTAAAGAAATAGATTTTTACCCCTTCAAGCTTTGAGACAAATTCAAAAGAGAAGTTTCAGGAATATCTTGTGCAGTGATTTCACTGCTAGATAAATGTACAGCTTCTCGAAGTGAATACCTTGGAAAAATGTTCCAGTGTTTTCATCTAATGTTTAAAAAAAATCACTTTATAGTTTTATCTCGTGCCAAAAACAAATTTCAACCACCATGAAGGAGAAGAAAGTCTGCCTTTCTTATGTGCGATTTTCTGAGAGTACATATATCTTAAATTCATATGTTTAGTTAACAGGCAAGCTTCCTTAAAATGAAGACTAGTCTGTGGGGGGTTGTCTTCATTTTTAAATCAATATCTGTCAGAGCTGAGTTTAAAAAGCTGACTGGGTTTCAACTGCAAGCTGGCTTCCACCATCATCATTCAACAGATTGTAGACATCTGTTGTTTTTGGTTGCCCTCCATTTTCCCCACATATTCTGGAAACAGCAACTCTTCTTTCCTCTGGATTTATTCCTGCCCTCTTTGGACTTTTTCCTCTTCTTTCCTTTGGATTTATTCCTCCCCTCTCAAACCACGTGATTCTGATCATGTGGCCATTCACAGTACCTAGTCCCTAGCCTAGAAATGGGCCCACAACCCTGCCCTGACTAATCAGAGTCCTTCTGAGCAAGTTGTATATTCTGAAGTGGGGAAAGAGTTGTTCCTTCTTTTCTCTGGAGTTACAAGGCTGAGGAAATGTAAGCCTGGAGCTGCCCCCTGTCTTATATCCCTGCATGGACAGGGACCCTATATGCAGTAGAAGAGAATGAGACCAAAATGTAGAAGGACAGGGATGTGTGGATGAGGGGTTATGGTGAGAAATGGAGAGAAAATGGTAATATCATTCAAAACCTGCTTCCTCCCTTCTCATTCTCATCAATGGAAACCAATAAATTCCTTAAACTGATTTGACTTGAGCTTCCAGTAATTGCAACAAAAAGAGACCTAATTGCTTCACTTACAAATTAGCTCCAATGTACCCAATATGACATCACAGGCTTTAGCTCATCCAATCTTTTTGATGTCCACATCTCTGTTAGCTATGTTCTCTTTCTTACTCTATTCTCTTAGATTTTATCCCATCTCTCTGACCACTCCATCTTGGTCTCCTTTTGGCACTTTGCCCCCCTGGGTTTCCATGCTGTGTCCTTCTTCCTGTGAAATAGTATCAAAACCCACAGCTTCAAAACCCACTTCTATTCTGTTGACTCTAAATGCGACATCACACAGGCCCCTCCGGCCCAAGGGGCTATAGTAAACTTATTGTCTTTGACACCAAACCTGCTCCTTCTACCTATTATATTCTGTATCTCAACTGATTGACCCGTCACCCAACCATAAGCTCAATCCAGAATCCCAAGAATCATTGTTAGAGTCTCCTCCCCTATCTTCTCTTTCCCTCTATTCTATCAGTCATTAGATCATACACATGTTGTTTTCTAAGTATCCTTCAAATCAGCCCCTACTTTTCACCTTAACATGCCCTACCCTAGTTCAAACTATCTAGTCTGGAATACTACTGTAACTTCCTAGTGACTCATCCTACCTCTAGGTCAGTCCCTTTATACTGTATGTTCTATCCTATTACCAGAAGGATCTTCCTACAAAACAAATATGACCATTTCACTCCTCTCCTGAACATGCTTCAGGAGATGGCTCCCCATCATTTTTAGGATGAAGTTCTAACTCCTTAGCTTAGTACATACAGCCGTTCTTGAGTCACCAAACATGTATTAAACACTCACCATGTCCCAAGTTCTGTAGCAGATGTTGTAGTTGCAGAAAATAAAACAAAAACATAACTTCTGCCTAAAAGAGCTGCTAGTTTTGGAGAAAAGTCACTAAACGACAGCAACTTGGTTGAAATGTACAACACGAATGCTGTGATTCATGCCTTTTCTAATTCCATGAAAAAACAACATCAAATACATGATCCAAGAGACCTCAACCTGAGTTATTTGCCTACTAGAGACCACTCTTACTTTTAGCCATTTTGCTTGAACTGAGTTGAGGCTATTCTAGAAAAGATTAAAGGAAGATTCATCCCAAAGAGTGACTTTTTGCATTTCTTGTAGCTCCTGATAGATATTAGCACTCAAGGCGATTTGAGCACTACCGGCTTGCACGCCTATACCTTGATGGAGAAGGCTTTGTCTACCTATGGCCCCATATGTTCACCTGTGGGTCAGATGGCCCTCCTGTGCCTTCTAAACACAAAATAAAGGATGCTTTATATCACTTGGTTTCTAATAGCATGCCATAGACTTTAATGCAACATTATGGGGTTACAGTATTTAATTGGTTTGGTGCTTGCTTCCTGTCTACTCCTATAATAAAGGGTACATTAGGTGTGCTTTATGTGTATGGCTTGACTTTGAATAAAACAGCTGCTCTCATTTTAAACTAGAGAAAAAACTAGGAATTATATCACAGGGAACAATCCTTCACCTGATGACCTAATGTATTTTTTTTCCCTTCTAATTTCCATGAGTCTAGACGCATCTTTTGTGAGGAAAAAATGCTCTCTGGCTGTTAATTTGACAGCTGGAAATTTTTTGCTCTTTTTCACCTGGACTTTCATCACTGATTTCAGCTTGTGGGGGACAGGGGAGCTGTCTCACAGAAACTATTTTTGAAAGCTGACGAACAATGGTCCAAGGGTGACTTGTGACGCAGAAAAGTAAGCATTAAGCAGATTGTTGAATAGGAAAAAAAGTTGTTTGATATATTTCCTTCCTCCTGCTGAAGTATTGACCAGAAAAGGCCTTCTTGGGTGCTAGTGAAATTCTATTTCTTTATCCCCTGTGGTTACTAGGTGTGCTCAATTTGAATAAATTCATTGAGCTTATTCTTTGGATTCATGCAACTTTCTGTATGTATGTTATACTTCAACAAAAAAAGAAAGAAAGAAAAAAAAAACCCTGCAACATCCCCTCCCCACCTGGAGATTGGAGGATAAATACACACACACACACACACACACACACATGCTCCCTCTTAATGCAAAGTGATTATTTTCCTAAAATATCTTTCTCTTTTCTGTTAGACTATAAATTCTCTTCCTTCTTTATTAGACTTTAAATTCCTTGAGAGTAGGGCAAATGTCTTACATAGTTTACTCTCCTTCTTGGAGCTAGTACATAGGAGATACTTAGATATATGCTGAACAAATGAGTGAGTGAAGCAATGAATAAATGACCAAAGTAAAGATATTAGAAACAGATCTTAATGACTCAGAATAGGAATATAGTAAATTAGTATTCTCTACATTGCAAAAGGCAATTATGTTCATGATAATCTTGGACATTGGCCAGGTTCTCCAGGCAGCTCGAATCTCATAATTGTGGTAAATATTAAATATAATGTTTGACCAATCAAACCAGCCTTATTCTCAGTATTACCAGATAGGCGTCAGGAAGAGTAAGGTCTCTGTGACTTAGTGATTGTCTTTAAAGAGTGTTTTAACTACGGTACTGCAGGGTGAGATGGGCTTAGTGTTGGAGCAGGGGACAGGACACCGCCTCCATCCCCCATGTGATAAAATCTTCATTCATGTCATGAGAACAGTCATTGATATTATAGGGACCTGACTTAACATGTACGGTTTTATTTTGTTATTGTTTTCTTAAGCCTTCATCTTGAAAAATTCCATGCTTAGACTGTGGAAGAACAAATAGAATAGAACAAGGTAGAAAGAGTATCAGCTGATACTGTAGCCTCACTGCATGAAGCTTTTGGTTTTGCTAACATAAGGGTGTAGGTTTTAACAGCTGTGATGTCTGGGACTGCACAGAGTGGCATGTTATAACTAAGATCCTTGCACGAAGCTGAGATCTTCAAAACATCATGTGGCCCGCAGAAAAGTGGCTCCCTAAAAATACCCACATCCTAATTCCAGGAACCTGTGAATGTTACCACACATGGCAAAGGAAAATTAAGGTTGTGAATGAACTGACCTTATAAGAACAAGATTATCCTGAGTTATCTGAGTGGTTCCAATGTCATTACAAGAGTCGTTAAAAGTGGAAGAAGAAGACAGAGGAAGAGATCAGAGCCATGCCATGTGAGAAAGACCTAACTCAGCATTGTTGGCTTTGAAAATGGAAGGAGGACCAACAGCTGAGGAACGTGGGCAGCTTTTGGAAGCTTCAAAAGAAAGAAATGGATTCTCCCCTAGAGCCTCCAGATACCTTGGAATCCTTTTAGCTGACATCTTGATTTTAGCTCAATGAGATACATTTTGGACTTCCGACCCACAGAATTACAGTTTATGATAATTTACTACAGCAGCAATATGAAACTAATGCAGACTTCAGCCTCCATAAATGTTGGACTAGAAAAAAATCTGCTCATTAACACAGGTAAAGAACAAGGGATTGTATTTAATTTCCTGGTGTTTTAGGTTAAAACGTGTCCCCTGAGATTTTGTTACCATGGCCTTGCCCTTCACTAGGTGTAGGATCTGGGATTCCCGAACTGAGAAATCATCCAAATAATTTTTCTCAGGGAGTGGCTCCTGGCAAAATGCTCTTAGAAAGACCCAACCTTAGTCTAGGACCTGCACGATTTACACAGATAAAGTTCTGAGAATACCCTACTTAAAATGCCAATCCAAATTTTTTTTTTAAAAAGAGAGAGAAAAAATAATCCAGCATAAACCAAGTAAGCAGATACATCAAAGAGTAAAATCAATATCACAGGAGTATCATATAATAGAAAAATGACAGAGAAAGGGAAACAAGGTATGTTTTAAATGGTTGACAATAGAAAAGAGAGAATCAGAATAATAAAACAAGACACTATTAAAAAGATCAGACAGATTTGATAAAGAACAATGTGGAAATTCTAAAACTGAAGAAGATAGCCTTTGCAATTAAAATTTTTATGAACAGATTAAACAGCAGGTTTGGTAGAATCAAAAAGAGAATTAGCAAACTGAAAGATAATTCTAGAGACACCATCTAGAACAATGACAGAGAGGGTAGAAAGAGAAGATCGAAAATATGTGTACTAAGGATTCCTAAAGAAGAGCACCAAGTGAGTGGGAGAGAAGCAATATTTAGAAAATGTATTATATATATGTATATATATATACTTATTTTTTTTTTAAAGATTTTATTTATTTATTTGAGAGAGAGAATGAGAGAGCACATGAGAGGGGGGAGGGTCAGAGGGAGAAGCAGACTCCCTGCTGAGCAGGGAGCCCGATGTGGGACTCGATCCCGGGACTCCAGGATCATGACCTGAGCCGAAGGCAGTCGCCTAACCAACTGAGCCACCCAGGCGCCCCTATATATACTTAAAACCAATGTCAAGTAGGTACCGATGAAGAAAGTAAAATGGTTATTAAGTACCTCTCTCTTGACTCTTGCTTCTGGCATAAAGTAAATAATAACCCTACACATTGAATAATTAGTCATTCTTTTCTATATTGTATGTCATAGGTTTCTCCTTTGCCAAAATATAATTTGCACAATTTAAAAACATTATACTTATAAAAATATAAAATGAATATAAGACGAAGACGTCATTCAACTCATTAATTGGGAAGGGAAGTTTTAAAATGGTAAGGCTTATTCAAAGAACACTTTTTAAATGTTAGAATAAGATTGCTAGGTTAGACACAAAACTGGGCTTGTCCTACAGGACAATGAATGATCACCTTTGTGTTATCGTCCCATCACTGGCATCCCTTTGGGACAAGATTCGTTTACATTTTTACTATCAGTTTTTTACAAGTTAACCTCCACTCTTTCAGAGATGTAAAATGTCCTAATCAGTAGTAAATAAAATGCCAAACAAAAGTTTACAACCCTAGAGAATCAGATACCTACTTCAGGGACGTTAGACAATGCCCAGCATTCCATGGGCAGGACACCCAGTGATCCTTTCTGCCTATTTCCAAATTGGGGATAGTTTTTCTTAACATTCCATTGATTTGGAAAGGTTTCATAGATTTAAAAATCCATTAACACCAAAGTTGGCCCTTCATCGTGCTTCATAGGTCTTTCTCAGAATAACTTTAAAAGAGAACTGTACTTCGGTGGGTGGTAGGAAATGATACAATTGGACTACTCAAATACAACTGGGACAGCTGATGTAGGGCAGGCTACTTTCATTTTATCATAAAAAACAACACCAATACCACAACCTAGTTAGGGTTTGCAAAGGTGACTATGTCTTTCCTGCCCATTTGTAATCCAGTCCCCCTATTGCAGCCAGAGTGACCTGCAGTGCAGATCTGACCTTGTTGTTCCCTGGCTGTGAATCCTTGAGGAGCTTTCACACCTCACTGTGGTCCCTGCAGCATTTAGTGAGCACGCATATCCCGCTAGCCCTTCCTCTCACTATCCCTGTGTTACCACCACAGGCTCGTGACCCAGCCAAACTGAGCTTCTTTCCAGTTCTTGAAAAGCCACTCTCCAGTTTGCCTTTAGGTGTCCCAAAATGCTATTCTCTAAGTCTGGACTATTTTCCTCCATCTTCAGAAACGAATTCTTCCTTATATAACTATATTAGTTTAAAACTTGTCTTAGCTCAGATTTCCCAGATGACAGAGCCTAAAGCAAGAAATCAGTGCTAGTGCTTTGTGGGGAGGGCGGGGATGTGGAATCCTGGGGCAAACAAGTGTGAGAAAAACAGGTGAAGCAAGATAGGCTGTGAGGCAACGGGAAATGTGTTAGCACTCTGACCACCGCTTCAGCACAAGCCTTGAGAAGTACAGCAGTTTTGCTCAGCAGATGTGATTGTTGAGTACTCGAGATTTCTCAAGGTGACTGTACACACCACAATGCCTCAAAAGGGGAGAAAGGAAGAAGGGGAATCTGCCCCAGCCCCATGTATCTTTTGTTTCCCACTAGGCTGGTCTTTAGAGGATCTCAGCTTTATGCCAAGATCTTAGTTCTAACTTGCCACACTGTGCATTCCCTAGCCTCATGGCCCTTAAAACCCCAAGTGGGGTGAACCACCTCATCCTTCTAGGTCATGACATCTGGCCTTTTCTGCAGCCTCTCAGAATACCAGATCCCGTATCCAATGATGTGTGCAGGGAATCAATATATGCTACTTATATGTGCCAAGATATGCCACTTGGGATAAGAATTATTTCGAGCTGAAAGCATTTGGGATTCAAGAAATACAGAAAGAAGCATTTCTGGAGCTTCCCTTCTCTGATCAAAAGCAAAAACTTCTGAGAAATGAATACTGCCGGAAATCCCCTCTCCCAGGGAAGGTTTATGGTCACAGAGAAGATGGAAATTCAGCACCGAGTGGATCTGCACAAAGAAAATATACTCATTGGTTTCTCCCATATATTTACCTTCTCATAGTTTGTCCTCCTTGGAATCCTAAAACCTTTTTCTTTGTTTTGCACTTCTCTACAAATTTACTATCCTTTGTTAAGATGCTATATAAGCCCAAATTTTTTTGTTTTTGTTTTTGTTTTTGTTTAGAGAGGGAGAGAGAGAGAGAAATGGGGAAGGGCAGAGGGAGCGAGAGAATCCCAAGCAGGCTCCGCACCCAGCACAGAGCCTGACATGGGGCTCGATCTTGCAACCCTGAGATCATGACCTGAGCCAAAAATCAAGAGTTGGACATTTAACTGACTGAGCCACCCAGGTGCCCCTATATAAGCCCAAGTTCTAACCACCTCTTTCAGTTACTCATCACTGAGTTTCTCCCACATGTAGTCACGCTACTCTGTTTTTCTTGTGCTAACCAATCAGCCTTTGTCAATCTACTTCGCAGGGCCCCAGTCAGCAAACCTAGAAAAGTAGAGGAAAAGTCTTTTTTCCTTACCTGCAAGTATTTCCAGAATAAGGAGTAAAATGTTCTAGTTTAGATCCTCTGAGAAGCAGATGTCAAAACTGTGTTAAGTGTCCAAGATATTGATTGTGTGAAACAACTGTGAGGAAATTGAGGGAGGGGCAAAAAGGTAGAAAAAGTAGAGAATGATGTGAAAGCATAATGGAGTCAGGGAAGGAAGTTCTTACTAAGAAAGTTTTAGTCAGACTGATGGGGAATCCTAGGGCCAAAGCTGCCTATCATAGGAATCCTGTGTTGCGCGGGAATGGGCCAGCCTCAGGATCCCTCTGTGACGTAGTCTCTGGCAGAGAGAACCTGGGGAAGTGGGGCATCAGCACCAACACAGTAGTGGATTCAGAACACAGAAGCTGGAGTCATCCATTGCTTCTGTCCCTCTCAGCAGATCTGAGTGGTGCACAAGGAGTGAAAATCTCTAGCTGAGTGGCAGAGACCAAGATGGGGGCCAGGACCACTGGGTGTTGGGTCCCTGGTGTTGGCGGCACAGCCCAGTGTAGGGGGCTGAGAGAATCTGAAGTGGCAGATAAGATCTGTGTTCGACACAAGAGTAAAGGCAATTCTACCAGGAAGGCTGCCTTCAAAAGCATACTAGTCTTTCATCCTATGTTAGGGGCTCCTAGTCTTTGCTCTGTGATTCCTTTATCAAAGCATGATTATACTTTATTTTAATTGCATATTTATTAGTAATCTTTCCTGATAGTGTAAGCTCTGAGGAGGCAGGGACCATATCTGTCTTGTTCATGGTCCTCAGAAGGGGCACAACAAAGAGAGTTGAACAGATGAGAAACAGAACCCCCGCTGTCTGCCAGTGATACTTTCAAGGCTATGAAATGATCTCTACCTAAGATTCTCTATCTTTAAAACAAGTCTCAATTAAAAACATACGTACATACATACATACATAAAGCCTCTTTTAGAGGTTGTGAAGGATAACCTTATAAAAAGATGTGGAATGGAACTTTTCTTATATTCTTAGAATTTTCCTAAACCCTAAAGATGAGGCCAGTGGTTAATAAGCCCATTCACATTCTAAATATTGCTGAGGAAGCTTCCAGCCACCCCATTCCAGGACTTGCATGGAAGAGATGCAAAACAGGCCCTTGCATTCCTCCCCCTTCCCTCCCACCACACACACACACACACTTCCCCTCCCCCAGCTGTGTTACATAAACAAATGAGAGTTCATTTAGAAAGAGAATGTTTGAGGAGTGAAGAGTGCTATGGCTTTTCTCCTCTCTCCTGTTGGAACATGAAGTTACTGCATGCTTCATGCTCCATCATGAAGATGATGGGGTAATGAAGAAGAGTGTTCTTTGCTGCAAAATGGAGTTGGGGTGGGTGGTTCTAGAGAGAAGCATGGTAGAGATCTACACGCCTGCAGTAGAAGACTGCAGTCATCTGGCAGCTTAGTCTGGGGCCACCAGGAATAGGCAGAGCTTTTAGGAAGAAGGATTTATGTCCCTTGAGCTTGGGGCTGTAATTGTACATGCAGTGTGTGCCTCCTACCTGCAGAATTCTGAAGATGGGAGGCTGTAATTCCACCCTACTGCACACCCTCACCCCAGACTATGTAAGTCGGTTTCCGCAAGCTCTGTATAATTCTGACATTCTGGGAATGGAATGTGGTTTACATTTTTATGTCGTCTTTGACTCTGAATTCCTACATCTCTGAGTTAGTTCAGTCTGTGGATCATCTTCCCTGATGCACCCTAGACAAGGAGCAGCCTTTTTTTGATTTCCCTTTGATATCTGTCTCCCACAGGAAGCAGCTGTGTGTGGAGCAGAGGAAAGGGCTTCATGTCACCCTGTTGTTTTCACCCTTTTCCCCTCAGGACTGTTCTTTTCTCATTTCTCCTTTCCACTGGGGTCCCTGAGAAATTAATTTCCCTTTACTTTTTCCTGTAAAACAACTTAGACCACTGCATCCTACTTGCTCAGGGACCTATATTTACCTATACTTAACATGCTCTGTAAGCAACGGACCATTTTCTCCAAAGCTTCCACCTTGAGCAGCACTAAACTCTGTTACCGGTCTCTGAAATTATATAGCTGAAGTAAGAGATCTGATTCAGAAGTGACTGAAAAGTAATTGATACGCCACCACTGTCCACCCCCTTCCCTAGTTCCCTAGAGGGTTAGCGAGAGGGCATGGTGCCCTCCATCAGGCCTGGGATGGGTCTCAAGGCAATTTCGAAGGTGGGAGAGAACAATATGTTTCTCTGCTAGATAAACTATGACTACCCCCACTTTTGAAAGCAGATGCTGCGAAAGTCAATTTTGGTTTTAAATAACACATTTTTGTCCTCTTCATTTCACATCTGTCACATGAACTGTGCCAGAATACATTTAATAAAGAAGTCCGTGCTAATCATTAATTATGATACAATATACCAGTTGTATTGTGTTCTAATGTAACTCACACTTGTGGATTTCAAAAAGCTTCCCCATATTTAATTAATCCTCAGCTTTGCTAATGAAAAGCATGGCTTCTACCCGGTGTGAGTTTGGGTTTCTAATCTGTTCCTTAAGGTCACCTCATTTTTCTTGAAAATGCACATTTGTAGTTTAACACTGCAGATCTTTCACATTCCCTATTAAGCAATTATTTTGATTACTTCATTATCTTTCTTTTTTTTCCTAGACTATTTAGGTTGGTTTCTGCCTACTGCTAGCCAAGTGTAATTCCGACATTCTCTCTCACTCCCTTTATTAGCATGATTTGCATTAGCAAGGGATTCATTTTCATTCTGAGGACTGAAAACAATTTCATTATCTGATAAAAATTATCTCCTCATATGCTGTAAGAAGCAATTCTCCTCATTTATGGTCTCATTAAGCATTTCATATACCTAATACATCTTCTCAATTCTTCCTCTTTCCAGAAGTAATCATTCTTGTGGCTCAACTAACAATATCTTGGGCTTGGAATTCTCATTTTTGCCTTCCTTCCCTCCTTTGTTCTTTCTTTTCCTGATGTAGTAACTGCATCATCTCTGTGAACACTGGCTATTTCCTTCTCTTCCTACACAGTTTGTTCAGGTTTCGCTCCAACACCTACACTGCTGTATCGTGCGTTGTAAGTTTACATTTCTGTTGTCCTTAGTGGACTATAAGCATCCGAAGGGTGGGCCACAGCTTCCAGATAGTTATATTTTCAGAGCCTGGAACTGAGTCCAGTGTACAGCAATAATCAAAAGATGTGTATTGAATAGATGAAGGACTAAGGACACATGCACAATCATTTTTATTTTAAAAATTAGTACTTTTCAAAACACAGGAGAAAGTGGAGAAGCCAGAGCAACTTGATAAGGAAATGAATCAGTTGGACAAACCGAGGCAGGCTAAAGAGATACATAGATCTATAAGTAATAGGAAAGAAGTGCTTTAACTGCCCCAGTGGGAGCTAAAACAAACTTGAGGCTGCAAGGGGCCAGTTGAGCAAGAGCAAAAATCCAAAACAATTATCTGGAGAATATGGATACATCACAATGATCACATGGGGCAAGTTCTAAGTCAGACCTAGTGCCTTCTGTGCAAATAAGATACTGAATCATGACTGTTTCTTCTCACCAAATCTCCAAAATGTGACAGATATTGCTGAAACATTCCTCTGTCCGATGTCACATTCTTGATTTATTTCTCAGTTTTATTCATCCCTCAAGGAGGAAAAAAGTAATCAGAATACTTCCTTTTCACCATAAGCATGTCAGAAATATAAGGAATGCTGAAGAACCATCCTGTGGCATTGGGGTCAATCCCATAGAAATGCCAAGGTAGCTCAGCCTGCCGCTGAGCCTATTTTAATGGAAGCAGAGTTCCCTAGCAGGTTTAGATTACATTAAATTTAAAATGCTATTAAACCTTTAAATGGAGAGGTCAAGCAGACAGGTGGCTATAGGACTTTGGAGATAGGGGAGCAATCTAGGTTGGAGATGAAAATTTGGAAGGTTTTAACACATACATGGTACAGATATGGTCATCCTGAGTGAGAGTAATGGAGAAAAGGGAGCACGTACGAGGAAGGAGAGTTTTTTGCTTAAAACTGGTCAATCTTTTAAGTAAAGGGTTAGCGAACTATGATCTATAGTGAAAGGCCCTCTGCCGGTTTTTGTTCAGTCTTTGAGCTAAAAGTGGTTTTACATTTTTAAGTGGTTAGGAAAAACTAATCCAAAGGAGAAGAGTATTTCATAACACATGAAAATTACATGAAATTCACATTGATAATTAGAGTTCTATTGGGACACAGCCATGCACATTTGTTCACATATCGTCTATGATTGCTTTCGCTCTACAGTAGCAGAGCTGCCTGGTTGCAACAGAGACACAGCCTAAAATATTTACCATCTTGCTCTTTACAGACCAAGTTTGCTGGCTTACGGTGTCACGTGAGAACGCAAGTCCTGAAAGTGCTCCGCTATTGTTGCCACTATGAGGGAAACCAGTCTGACTATGAAAGGTGGCAGGGAGGAAGGTTGCTGAGATACTTGCCGAGAAACGGAACCAGAGCCCAGAAGTGACTGTGACACTCCCAGACTGAATCAAACCTGAAGCTCACTTCACCAATGCCCTTTACCGTCAATGAGGGAATAAACGCCCTTTATTGTCTGATCCAGTTGGATAGATTTCCTATCATCCAAAATAAAAAAAAAATTTTTTAACTACTACAGTTATGAGATCCAGAGGTAAAGCGTAGTCCTTTCTCCCCTTAATATATGCCAACTTGATTCAAATCTCCCATTTCATAGCCCGTACAAGTCCAAGGTTGTCCTCATGATTTCTACAAACTCCTGAAGACTTATCATCTCAGTTGCTAAAACAGAATACCATAGATTGGGTGGCTTAAACAACAAGTATTTATTTCTCACAGTTCTGGAGGTTGGGAAGTCCAAAATCAAGGTGCCATCCAATTCAGTGACTGGTGAGAGCTCCTCTTCCTGGTTTAAAGATGACTGCCTTCTTGCTATATCCTCACACAGCAGAGAGTTAGCTCTCTGGTATCTTCTTATAAGGGCATTAATCCGGCATGAGGACTCCACCCTCAAGACCTCATCTAAACCTAATTACATCCCAAAGACCTCATTTCCAAATACCATCAAATTGGGGGTTAGGATTTTAACATATGATTTTGGGGGGGACACAAACATTCAGGCCATAGCACTCATGGTCCTTGCTCCATGAAGTCCATGTCCATGACATACGCTGTCTATTTTTCACCCATTCTACCTCATCACAAGTTTCCCAAACCTACACACATACTCTGAACCTATCATTTTGTGAATTTAGCAATTTTACTTAGGGCTTGAGGGATCATTCAAGGGGTCACTTTAACTACTATACAATCTCCTACATCTCCTGGCTATCCATTCTGTTCTCCTCTCTTTACTCTCTTATTCCTCCATTTCCAGAAAAAAATGAATTCCTCTCTTTGTAGGATGAGCAACAATCCTAGCCTGCCTGGGACTGTCTTAATTTGGGGACCATCCTGCTTTTTGCACTGAAAGTCCTGGGTGAAGTGGGAAGATCTGTGTCTCTATCTCCTTGTCTCAAGTAAAGTCTTTTTACCTGCTTCTCTGAAGCATCAAGCCAGTGCACATCTGTAGCTCACAGACACCACCTGCTCCAAAGACTGAAACATCTTCCTAATCAAGGCAAGTCTCCTTAAAGGGAATAACTGTACCAGATGTTTTGAAAATAAACACTTCTTATCATTAGATGCATGTATACTTAGGGTTGTTATGTCATCTTATTGAATTGATGCTTTTATCATTAAAATGAAATGTTTCATTTTACCTCTGACAGCAATTCCTATCTTGAAATCTATCTTGATACTAATATAATCACACAGGATTTCTTATGTTCACTGTTCATATGGTATACATTTCTCCATCCTTTTATTTTCAACCTGTCGGTGTTTTTATTTAAAATGCACACAATCTCTGCCTTTTAACTAGAAGTGTGGATCCATTTAGAATTAGTGTAATTAATGATACGGTTGAATGGAAGTCAAATGTAAGTCATCGAGACTTTTAGGTCAGTCCATTATCCTTTGCCTTCCATGTTTCTGATGAGACATCAGTCTTTATTTTTATCATTGTTCCTTTCCTTAGTATGTTACATCTTTTTCTCCTAGATGACTTAATATTTTTTTCCTATCTTTGGTTTTCAGAAGTTTGAATATGATTAGCTTGGGTATGGGTTCTTTTTAAAAGGCAGAGATCATTTCTGTGAGCCAGAGATGCGGGCTGGCCTTGATGGTTTCCATTCCACAAGTTTACTGTCTGTTTTTTCTTCTGTGGTGCCTGATTTGATATTAAGTTCATCTAGTGAATTTTTTAAATGTCAGGTATTATAGTTTTCAGTTCTAGGATTTCCATTTGGTTCTTTTTTTATAGTTTCCATATCTTTCTTGATATTCCCCATCACTTTACCCATTATACCAATCTTCCTAACAGATTCCTATACATGTGTAACATAGTTATTTTAAAGTCTTCATCTGCAGTTTCTAACATCTGGGATTTTCACGGATCTGTTTGACTATTTTCCCCCTTGATTGGGGGCACATTTTCATGCTTCTTTGTATATATATATATATATATATATATATATATATATATATATAAAAGAACAAAGAATTTAATAAGCCCCTTTTACTTGGCTGGACTTGAATTCCAAAACTTGTCTCTCCAGCACCAGGCACCTGCTGAAACCTCTGTTTGGCTCATTAAAACTTCCAGCTGTTACTTTCCATTGGATTCCCTGGGGTCTGATTACATGCAGGTGGGAGCCAACAATTTGAGGGGAATTTGTGCAGATTTAGGGGCTCCCCACTCTGTCTCCCAATTTTCTGAAATATGCTTCCTTAATCTCAAGCTACTATGACAAACCCCCACTCTGCCTTGTGAATCCTCAGTCCCATTCATCTGCCTCTTCCTGACTGAGCTCTATCCCTCATGTACTTTGTAAGATGAGGAGTACCGTCAAGGAAAGAGCTACTCAACTGTGGATCTTGGGCGCCTGGGTGGGAGCACCCAACTCTTGATTTCAGCTCAGGTCATGATCTCAGGGTCTTGAGATCGAGCCCTCCGCTGGGCTCTGCACTCAGCAGGGAGTCTGCTTGAGATTCTCTCTCTCTCTCCACCCCTCCCTGCTGCTCATGCTCTCTGTCTCTCCCTCTCTGCCTCTAAAATAAATAAATAAATCTTTAAAAAATAAATAAATAAATGTAGATCTTATGTAGTTTTTTCCCCTTTATTTCAAGGATCATGTCCCCCTCAATTTCTGCATATTTTCAGCCATTCCCCAGGGCTTCAAATAGTTATTTGAATTCTGATTTTATAATTATTTACACTTCTTTTTTAGTCTGAAGTTCAAAATTGTTATGACCAGATGATAGTTCAATGAAAGCTACTCTGCTAGTAACCAGAAGTGAATACCTCTTATTACTAAAACTCAATCAATCCATCAGTCAATCAATCAATCGATCTCTGGTCTTTCTAGGCAGAACTGAACTTTCCTGAAAGGTGCATGTGATAATATAATATGCAATTAAAGTAAGAGATAACTGTACTGCGGATCCACAACCTGCTAGTCACTGTTCCATGTGCTTTACCCCTCCCCAACTTACGGATGAGAAAGCTGAAGTGCAGAGAGGTTAAGAAGCTTACCCAAGTTTATGTAGGTGGTCAGTAGGAAAGCCGGGACTCCAGCCCACATGGCCCGATGTGATCGCTGGCTGCCTTAGCCACTGCACAGTGGTTATTTAGGTGTGGGCTGCTCTTCAGCGTGGCCTTTCCTTGATGGAGACAGTTTAGAGGGGATTTAAGCTTGTAGCAGAGGACAAACCAAATATACTTTGCGGTTCTTTTAAACCAATGAATCCATTATCCTATAAAAATTAGAATCTCCAGTCAACCAAAAATATTTTCACGTCAGAAAAATTATTTTCCCTCAGTCAGAAATCCAGAAAATGTCCACATAAAATGGTATTTCCATGTATACTCAGCTCCCACAGAATCGTTTCTCTTTTCTCGACTTCAGAATTTGACTTACGGCACCTCGAGCAGAACTGTTTATTGTGGTTTTGCCCGAACTGCCGCGGTGCTGATTGTATATTGTGTTCATTTCCAATGCAGTGTTGATATTGATAAACCAACTTACTTCAAGCAATTCAAAGCATCAACCTTTGAAGTTTTGAAAAATAGCCGTTTGGGTGTGTTTTTCCATGCCACCCCAAATGCACTGGAGAAGTATTTTTTACCAATAAAATTGCTCTAAGAGGAAAAGCCACATTTAAGACTTTTTTTTCCTGAAACTGTTTCTAAGATCAATAAAAATATCCCTTTTCCTGATACCTGTCTTTTGCTATATGCCTCCCAAATTGTTTTAAATGGACAAATCAGAAGTGGATATTGTTTTGCAAAAAGCAAACAAAGAAAAATCCTTGAAAGCCTGCAAAATACAACCCTTGGAAGTGTACAGTCCTTGAGACCATCTATGAAATGGGCTGCATTTCACCGTAGGCTGCTGTCGAAGAAACAGTTCATTTAGAATATAATCTCATGAAGCCCCACAGGAAAAACTGTTCTCTAGAATTAGTATTGGGAATAGCAGCGCTCCTAAGTACAAGGTCTGCTTTGCCCTCACAACTCTAGTGATGTAAGGCGTTGCATTTGCCTGTGAACGCTGGCTGCCAGAAAACACGCAGCAGCATCTCTGGCTGACCCCTAGTGAGTGTTAAGGTTGTAACACCATCTTTTTTTCCAAGAAATTAATTCAACTCTTGGCTCCATCATAAGTCAGATGATATTTGTGTTCTACCTTTACTTGTTTTCTTTGCCTCCTTTTTCTCATCTGGCTTTAACTAATCGTAGCTTTGTATTAAATCCATACTTGTAAGCTCTCTTGCATCCTTTTTGAGCAGGTCTGAAGATAACTGACTAAATGATCAGGATTTGATGGCCATAGTTTTCAAAATAAAAACCACTGAACTGTAAATGAAAGTTGAGAGAGGCAGATGAAAACCTGAAAATGATGTCACAAATTATATGGAAAGGGTTAATAGCCTGGACATCGAAGGATCTTGGAAATCGACAATAACAACAAAATAAATAGATGGGTGTACAAGTAAAAAGTTGAGTAAAGGACTTGAAGAGACATGAAAATAGAAAAAAATGTGATGAGCAAATAACAAATGTAAGAACGATTCAACTTCAGTTGTCGTCAAAGAAATGCAAATTAAAATTTAATGAGATGAGAAACTTCCATTTAAAAAAATGGGGAAATAAATTCATTGGTTTCCTTGAACCTACCTTGCTCCCTGACCTCGAGGACAGGGTAGGAGCAGACATGCCAATACGCATGTGTAAGATAGAGTGGCTCCCACGTGAGCATGTGTATGGTAGGTGGAGGCCCGGGGGGGGGGGGGGGGGGAGAGTACAGCAGGAAAGACAGGTCCGAGGTAGTGGAGCTGCCTGGGCTGAATCTAGGATGAAGAGCTGCTATCATTAGATGTAACTCTTTTTTTTTTTAAGATTTTATTTGTTTATTTGAGAGAGAGACAGCAAGAGAGAGAACACAAGAAGGGGGAGGGTCAGAGGGGGAAGCAGACTCCCTGCTGAGCAGGGAGACCGATGTGGGACTAGATCCTGGGACGCCAGGATCATGACCTGAGCCAAAGGCAGTCGCTTAACCAACTGAGCCACCCAGACACCCTAGACGTGACTCTTTGAAGGACAGGAGTAAGTGGTATTCTTCATGTATAGCCTCTGGCACATAGTGGGCAATAAATATCTTCTAAACGAAAAGAGTGAGAAAAGACATTCTTGCCAAAAAGCAAAGGTACAAAGTAATGAATAAAATCCATCAAATGAACAAATATATGCATGAACAAATGAGCTAAGTTTTTCAGGGAAATACTAGTGTTATCTATGAAGGAGATTTATTTTTATTTTTTTTAAAGATGTTATTTATTTGATAGAGAGAGAGAGCACATAAGCAGGGGGAGCAGCAGAGCGAGAGGGAGAAGCAGGCTTCCCGCTGAGGGGCTCAATCCCAGAACCCTGGGATCATGACCAGGGCCCAAAGCAGACGCTTAACTGACTGAGCCACCCAGGCGCCCCTAGGAAGGAGATTTAAATGACCAGCCTCCAAAGGACAAAACAAAGATTTGATATATTTTTTTTCCTTCCTATGGATCATTACCATATACTTCATTATTAAGAAGTAGAACTCTAGACAATACCTTTGGATCTAATTACATCCTGATTTTTCTAACCGCATCTCATCCAGGCCACCAGGTCTAAACACTCCCAATTTGGGCATTTTCCCAACCAATATGCTCTGGAAAGGCATCTGTACTGCACCTCAGGAAATATGGATAGTTGCCTCAAATCTCAATACTTTTCAGTCTAAGATTGTGTTTTACTGGCTATTAGGGAAGACAATTAGATATGCTGTAGGACATATATTTAAACGTTAACGTTGATTGTTTCATAGGAGTGGATTTCTGGGTAACTTTTATTTTCTACTTTGTAACTTTCAATATTTCACAAATTCTCTATATTAGTTCTGAATTGTTTTTGCAATGACGAGAAGAGAAATCGGTTCAAGTTATTCTTGTGAATCTTGTGGGGGAGAATTAGGACAGTAGTGAAACTCTTAGAAAATCTTCAAATTATTTAGAAATCTGCTGAGTTTTCTTTCACATTGTGTACAGTTTTAAGGGAGGGTTCAAGCTGATTTGCACTCGGGCAGAATGTGGTTTTTAGACCTGTTTTATTCTAAGTTATTAAATACAAAACGTATAAATGTTTCGTAACTATAAAACAGGACCAAAGGCAATTTAATAGCAATTAATTTTGTGTTGTTTCCAAAGCTCCAGTTGAAAATGTCCTTGTTGTAATAAAATCTCTATGCCTTTTAACCCAGCGTTTTAACTAATGAATTTAATTATGAAAAAAACTGCTGTCACTAAAGTCTTCCTCTTAATCATGCCTGTATTTATGACCAAAAAAAAATCTGTTGCTATGGAAATTTTAGAGTCAGAGTTGCATCTCATAAAGCTCTACTGAAATGTAAAGCAAAAATAGGAAACGAATCTTCAGTAAAGAGAAACTTCTTAATATATTTTTAAAAACATTGAAATTATAGATTGTAGGTGGATTTTACAAATGAACCTCATTTTGCATAACAAGTAGTCATGTAAAAAGTTCTGCATATATCTAATTTTGGAAAATCAAATAATTTAAAGTATAACTAGGGAACTTACCATTGACAGGCATTGCACTGGGGATCTGCCTCAATTTAATTAAACATATATTGAGGCTTTACTATCTTATATTAAAAATTAATATTTTCATAGATGGAGTTTCCCAAAATTGAGCACATTTATAATTTGACATTAGTTTCAAAACGATTTTTAGTTGTCACTAAAATCCCAAATAACAGAACCAGATGTGAACTACAGCTATATAATGAGACCAGCGTCATAACTCACATTTAATAGTTATTTACCCACAGGTGAGCCAATGACCACACAAAACAAGCTGGCAAACAGGATGAAGAAGGTAAATGACGCACTTGCTTTTAACTTATGAACTATCTCACGTATGCAAAAAGTAGAGACCAATGTAACAAACCCCCGGCTGAAAAAAGTACAAATGAAACTTCTTGGGCCTTCTTGTTAGATCTCATTCCCTCTCCTCCGTGACTCCAAACCTGAACTTGGGCTTGCCTATGAACCTGCATCGAAAAATGCTTTTAGTACATACTTACACATCCATAAATACTCTATATTAGGTCATTTCCCCTGTTTTAATAACTTTTATATAAATGGTGTCTTCATATATGTTTTCTGCAACACTTCACTTTTCTCTTTTACTCAACCTACTTTTGAAGCATATCCAGATAAATATGTCTCTGATTCATTTACAATATTCTGCCGTAGTCTTACACATTCATTTCTAACTTCTGTGTACTATTCTACTGCATGATGACATGGTCATTTATTTATCTGTTCTCCACCTGAGAGATATTAGGTAGGTTTGTTTCTTTGTGTTTGGGGGGTTTTGTTTTTTGCTATTGTAATCAATGCATCAGTGAACAGTTTTGCATGAGTTTCCTTGGGCACGTGAGCGAAGCTTCTTTGGGGGATATACCACAAACATTTCAAGCATGGGAAAATGAGAAAAGGTGCTTCAACAGTGGGCTTCCTGGTCTACTGTTTTCTCCCCTAATCAACAGCTGTGGGCTTGTCCAATCCTGTGTACACATAGATAATATTAAATTATTAAAATTTATGTTTCCATAGACTGAAGATAGCCTTGATGACATTATATATATTTCACCTAGGTTTCCAGGCTTTATGGACACCTTCCAAGATACCTTAGCAAACAATGAAGTATCCAGTCTCAAGCTAGATGAAAGCCGAAGGAATGTGGGGCAGACTCACACACTTATGCCATCCTTTGAGTTAAGGTTATAAGACTGCACGGTGAAAATGTAACAATGCAAACCTCTGCGCTGAAGGGCGCTATTAAGAGCCAAATTAGCAGTGCATGAGCCAGTGCCCAAGGAGTTCTGGGAGCTCGACGCTGTGCCATTTGAATTAGGATGGAAAGATTCATGTAATGCGCAGAAGGAGAAGGAAGAGCGATGCAGACTAGAGGCAGAAACCAAGTTTCTAGTACTGTCCAAAAATGTGCCATTTTCCCCTGTAATTCAATGAAGGAGAACAAGTCAGCTGGGGTGGGGAATGCGTAAAGCACCTACACATGAAGTGAACTGAGACTACTGCGTTTAAGCCTCTGAATAGCTGGCAGGTGGTCAATTTCTAAAGCAATTTCTTGGAGATTGATATGGAGAAAGATATGGGGAGCTCTGCGGTTTTATTACCCATCACTTAGCTGCTGGCCCTGGCTCCTATTCTCTCGCTGCCTGCTTCCCTCCCTTCTCTTTCTGCTTCCCTTCTTCTTCCCCTTTCCGTTTGTGTCCTGTCATTCTCTGTTATAATTAAAATAGAAAACATTGCAGGTGTCTGCTGTAAACCACTTGCAGACACTGGATATTACATGAAAAAAATAAGCAGCTGCAAATTGTGTCATTTGGTCTTTAAAAAAAAAAAACAAAACCTGAACGACATTTCTGGAAATAAACACATCTTTCATCCTGGTAGGTTTGAATTTATTTTTTGTTTGTACTTCAGCCCCTTTGCTCGCCATTTCCTCACTGCCTTGTACAGAAAGTTTCAGCTTTAACCAGTGAGTGTTCCTATTTTAGAAGAAATAGGGGAATTTCTGGAATTATGGCTTAAAATGGGGCAACTGTGTCTGTAGGGTGTGGTGCAGTTTTAGGCAGTGTTTCTCTCGGTCAAAACAACGCCTAAGAATAACAGCAGCTGTAAGTGACTAAAAGTGGAGAAAAAGAAAAATGTGCTGAAATATTATCTGTGATAGTTGGAAGGGATCTGCCATCCCCAGAGGAAACCAGTATATTGGCATGGATGACAATGGGGACTGCACCCCACCCCCCCACTCCGGCCGCCATGTTTTCTTGGGGGCATCCCCTCAGGTCTGCAAGTCATTTAAAAAAATCTGCTCCTACAGCAGACAATAGGTGTTCCAGTTTTAGCTTGAGGCTCAGCTATGTCCTCCTTTTCCTTGACTTTCAAATTTCCCGGAGCAGTGGGATGGGTGCAAGAGAGGGGAAGCCCGTGTAGCAATGAAGAGTTTAAGTTCTCCAGTCAGACAGAACCAAACTTAAATCTTGGTTCTACCTCTAACTGTGATCATTAGGCAAATTGTTTAATTGCCTATGCTTTTGTTTCCTTATCAGTAACATGGGGTCAGTCATTCTATGTGCATCATGGTCATAATTCTTGTGAGGACAGAAGGAGACGATGCATATGAAGTATATAATAATATAGTGTCTAGCATGATAGATGCTCCAGAAAGGTTAGGCAGTTATGGTAGTGGTAGTGATGGTGGAGGTGGTGGTGATACCTTCCCTTCCCCTCCTTTTATACCCCCATAGTGCCATCTTACCTGGTCACATCCATCCACCCACCCACCCATCCATCTATCCATCCATCCAAGAAGTGTTATAGACCTCTACTATGTGCCAGGCATTATTCTAGGGTTCTATAAAACAGTATATGACTTTATATCCACTAATATTTAAAACAAAGAAAAATGAAAAGCACCCAGTTAGTAAAAACTTACTAGTGGGAGGCATACATATACACTCCTTGGAAATTAATATTAGGTTGAAGTGAATGGCCTTGGTTATGAGTGATGCTATATTTCCACACCTATATTAAATGTGTAGGTAATTTGTTGTGCTTTTTTGCCCCTGGTGGCTAAACTTCCCATAAGTTAAACTTTCTCTGTGAGAAACACAAAACCCTTGAAAGCATCCTCTCTCCCACAAGAGAAATTTATAAACTCCAGTCTCTGGCCAAAGGATTCGGAAGCCCTCACCACATAAGTGCCGTCACTATCCTAACGGTTTTCTGCAAGACCCAAACTTTATTTCATATGAAGGTATGGTCATCAGGCAATTTCTTTTTCTGAATTCAATGGGAAGTATTTTGTTCTTTTCTCTTTCTCTTTCACTGCAGTATAGTGTCTTTCTGGAGGCCACTAGCGCCATCCTAGAAATCAAAGTTCTTCCGACATTGCCTCATGTGCCCTGGGGACAAAATTGCCCCCAGTTGAGAACCACTGTTTTAATCCAATCTTGTTCTATGGACGCATCTAGAGACAACCTACATGTGAGCTGTATAAACGTGGGAATAGTTGCACCGGGCACACTATTCATACTTTTAGGAATAGTTCTGTGAGATGGTTTTAATAAGCTGCAGCAGCATTGTCATTTAATTCAGATACAATTTAAGACATCACTCAAAACTACAATTTTTGAGGAAATTTAGCCTATGTAAGAAACCATTTTATTTTGCTTGTTATAAGAAGACAGTTCCAAAAATGTATTCAAACCAAGAAAAAGAGCATCAATTAAATCCTTTATAAGGTTAGTTAACATGTAAAGAACGTTTAGGGAATAATCGACACCATCCAGTTGAAAAGGCTTCCTCCTGATATGATACAACCATTAGCAAGGTCAAAAAGTCTCTCAAGATGGAATATAGATGGCAGCGAGATATCAAATGGGACCTGAGAAAAAGCAGAAAGTGTTCATGAAATGCATCGTTTCAAACTGTTGGCTGAAGGAAAGTTCTCAAACATTCAAATACCAATTCCATATAATGGTTTTATGTGAAAGATATTTAACTCTTGCCTAAGGCAAAATGCCAAGTTTCATATCTCTGCATGGCTAAAATGTCACACGTATCATTTTAGACCCTATTAAGATTCACAGATTAGCCTATAAAACAGTAGATATTTTAGAAATATGGACTACTTGCAACCCTATAATCACTGTATATGATTCTAAAGGTAGGACTTTGGCCCCATTCCTAACAAAATGCTTTCCTCCGTAACAGGCTGCCCAGTGGACAAATCTCCCTGTCTTTGAGCTTAAGTCTTGCCACAGTGAAGCAAGTATGTTTGGCGCTCACTCTCTCTGGAAGAGGCACTGGGTTACCATGCTGAGAACTAGTCCAGTCTCAGTCACCTGAACAGAATGAAAGATGGAAAATAAGACTGCCTGTATGACCACAGCACTGGTCATTTCAGAGAGAAGCAGGAAGGAGAGAATAATAAATAGGAAGGAACTTTAACGTTTCCTGGGGACCTACTTTACGCAGATCTAGATACTTTGGAAGATAAATGAGCAAATGTCATGTAGAATGACCACAACAGATTAGATGCTTGTGGCCCTAAATTCTGGTAAGAAATTAGAAGACAAGTTTTATTAATTTCTTGTCAAATTGTTAAACGAATCTTTTATTCTTAAGAAAACACAGTGAGCCTAAAAGTGGAGGCTGGTTTTTATTTCTTTTTCTTCACTTCATTGGATTAAAACAGGACCAAAGTATTCCAGTGCTTTCTATAACTTAACATAATAAAGAGGTGAAAAAAATTAATAATGTCCTCCTTTCTCACTCAATCCTGAAGTAATAAGTATTACCAGTTTGAGGAGTATCTTTCCAAGACTTTTAAAATCCTCTGACGAATGTATATTCATGTGGGTTTTTTATTTTCCCTTTTTTCTTTCCTTTGTTCTTTGAAATAGGATAATTAGGTTTCCATTATTTGCTTTTTCAATTACCAGTATGTAAGAGAAATCCCTCTTTAATCAATTCAAGGAGGCAGAATAACTACATGGAGTTTAAGCGTGTGTGTTCTGGAGTAAGACTGCTTTGGTTCAAATTCAGACCTCATCACATACCAGCTATGTGAGCTTGAGTAAAATATTTGATCTGTTTGAATTTTAACTTGGTCATCCATAAAACAGAAATAATATTGTTATTACAATTATTATTACAATCATTGTTGTTACAAGATGGAATGAGTTTATACATATAAAATACTCAGAATGATGCCTAGCACACAATGAACACACAGTAAAGGCTACACATTACTATCATTGTCGAGCATATTCTTTTTAATGGCTACATAACAATGCATGGGATGGCCGCATCCTATTGTTCAATCAATCACCATAAAGGTTGTTTCTAGTTTTTGTACATGTTTGTTTATTCATATACATCCTTGGGTATAGATGCTTCTATTTCTGTACTACTGATTCCCCAAGATGGTTTGGTTTAGTCAAAGGGTGTTTACATTTTACATTTTAACATTTCTTGCCAGGTTACTTTCCAAATAGGTTATGATAATTAACACTTCAACCAGAAATATATAGCTGTATGGATACCCAATTGACCCAGATCTATTTGTTGAAAAGACTGTTCTTGCCTCACTGCACTGCAAAGTCACCTTTGACATAAACCATTGGGCCAAATATGCATGGATCTCTTTCTGGACTGTATTTTGTTCCATCGGTCTATATCTATACTTACTCCAATCCCACACTGTTATTACAGCTCTTTCATAAGACTCGACAACTAGAAGTGTAATTCCATTAGCTTTGTTCTTTTTTTGGATGGTTTTGGCTATTCCAGGTCCTTTGCATTTCTGTGTAAATTTCCTGATACTACAGTAAATGATAGCTTTTCGAATCTTTCATTTATAATTTTTGCCTGCTATATAGAAATAAAGTTTACATTTACATTCATATGCATATAGCAACTTTGCTAAATTCACTTATTCATTCTAAGAGTTTATCTGAAGACTACTTTGGATTTTCTATGTCTATAAATAATAAGAATTGTATTCCTTCCTTTCTCACACTTACACCTTTTTGTTTTCTTCCTTTACTTCACTGGCTGAGAATCCCCATGCAGTATTAATTAGAAATGATGACAGGATGTCATAAACATATGATTAATTGACTTTTCAGTTCAGAAAAAGAGGTAAGGTTTATTTAATGAATGGCATTGTAAAAATGTCTACTACTAAAATTCATTCTTTACTTACATCCTCTACTACTTTATTCCTAGACATTTTATAGTTTTGTTATTATTGTGAATGTTTTAAAGTTTTAAAAGTTCTGTTTAAAGTGATTGTCCTTGGGGCACCTGGCTGGCTCAGTTGGTGGAGTATGTGAGTCTTGATCTCAGGGTTGTGAGTTTGAACCTCATGTTGGGTATACAGATTACTTAAAAATAAAATCTTTATAAAAAATGGTTATTCTTAGGGCGCCTGGGTGGCCCAGTTGTTAAGCGTCTGCCTTCGGCTCAGGTCATAATCCCAGGGTCCTGGGATTGAGCCCCGTGTCGGGCTCCCTGCTCCACGGGAAGCCTGCTTCTCCCTCTCCCACTCCCCCTGCTTGTGTTCCCTCTCTCACTGTGTCTCTTTCTGTCAAATAAGTAAATAAAATCTTTTTAAAGAAATGGTTATTCTTAGTAGAAAGAAAGTTATTTTTATATCAGCCACTTTATCAGATTCTCTTAATCTAATCATTTTAAAAACCCTTACATTTTGGTTTTGCAGTTATATCATTTACAAATAAATATAACTTTGTTATTTCTTAGTATTTATGTTACTGATTTTATTCTCTTGTCTCATTGCAATAGTTAAAAATTTCAAAGTAATATTGATTCCTAGAAGTGCTATGGAGTCCTGTTACTCCTAAAAATTCTACCACCTAAACATGTTCCAGGTAATTTATGGAAGTTTATTTTGTTAAACAGTAAAATTAAAAAGCCACTATCATCAAAAACATGGAGTCCAGTTTTAAAAAATGTTGAGTTAGGTGAAAATGTGAAATTTATCTCACACCCAAAGTACATCAATGCTATAAACATTAAGGGAATCTGAATGCTTTAGGAAGTCAGAGTTATATCTTTTCCCAGAGAGTTCAAGATTTTACAAATTAGGATTTATAAGATTTCGAATAAAATGATAGAGTTAACAGGTAAAGCATTTCTTTAAACATGTTTCTTGATTTGTATCTACTCAATCTTGATACCAGGACATTTAAAGTAAGCCCACATAATGTTTTACAATGTGAATACCCCATGAGGCTCAGAAACTTTTTTTTAAAGATTGATTTATTTATTTGAGGGTGGGGAGGGGCAGAGGGAGAAGGAGAGAATCTCAAGCAGACTCCCCATTGAGCAGAGCCTGACCTGGGGCTCAATCTCTCCACCCTGAGATCATGACCTGAGCCAAAGTCAAGAGTCGGTTGCTTAATCCACTGGGCCACCCAGGTGCCCCAGAGGCTCAGAGACTTCCAGTGACTTACCCAAGCTCCCTCAGCTTGTGCGTATCAGAGCCAGGATCTATATTCCTGGCTCCTCAGAACACGTTCCTAACCACCCTGTGGCACGGCCTCTCCCCTGCTGCCCAACTGTCCTTGGAGCCCCCCCCACCATGTGTGGCCACCCCAAAAAGCCCCTGCTCCCTGCAGACTCTCCTCCTGCTCCCACCTGACTACACTCTCCTGCTCCCTCCCACGGGCTCTGTGGCGCTCTGGACCCTTTTCCAGTTTTGACTTTTGGAGATTTTATGGAAGGTTCTAGGGCTTCCATATGGAATTTCTCAAGTAAAGTTAAGCTTAGGTGAAATTACTGAATCTTTTTTTTTTTGGCCATTCAATGGAGACAAGATTGGCAATCGTACAATCATGGGGGAGTCTTTTATGTCTTCTGTAAGTAGCTCTCAGTCTGAATTATCCTGGATAAGGTACCAAGGAGTCCCGGTTCCTTTTCATGGATCAAGAAAGACTTTGTGGAGAGAAAGGAAGAAAACAGCCTGGCAGGTAAACAGACTGTAAATTAGTTCAAGTAGGTTCTGCTTTAAGGGGCAATTTTAGAGAAACGGTGATGGTTCTGCCTGGAAAGGATAGAAGTTGGAAATAACAAGAGGAAAGGAAAAAAGGTAATCAAGTTGGGGCGCACTGAAGGGGTTCACTGCCAGGACTTGAGCTTGTCTGGGGGAGTTCTGAAAGTCACTGGAGAGTTAAAGTTTATCTGCCAATGCTATATTTTATATGAGTTTCTGCATGAAAACTAGATTCTATCATAATGAAAGATTTTATTACTTCTGTTCTTTTGTTCCAATAACTTTCCTTGACTGAAAGAGAAATCATATAGTCTTCAAAGTACCTATGGTTTTTCTCAATCCAGTGAGTTTTTATTGAGCACCTACGTTGAGAACTCTTCTTGCTTCTCTCTCAGCACAGTGTCAGTTGCCTTTTCGTTGCTTCTATGTGACCAAGAAGACCAAGAAGAAAGGGGAGGGGGAACGCCGAATTCCCACTACTCAATCAGGTTTGCCTACTCTTTTAATTGGTAAGTGGGTTATCAAAAACTGTGGACCTTGTGATATGGATGGATTTAACTTTGCCTCCTATCAAGGACTTTCAAACACAGAGAGCCAGAGCCAAGGTTGGGGGGGGGGGAGGGCGGGGGTGGTGGTTTAAAAGCCTCAAGGCAGGAAAACAAATGCTGTTTTCATCCAGCATTCTCACATGTAAGTTTCTGTACCATGTGATAGTTCTATCTCAGTATATCCCCTGAGTCTTCGAAGTTAACAATTTATTGGGTTTTTTTTTCAGACTGGGGAAAAACATGCATTCCAAAGTAGGAAGGATAATATGATACTAGTTTACTTAAGAATCAATATCATGAATGACTGGTGACCCATCGGATAGCAGTTCTAGATGAGAGGGAACTACAGAGATTTGGTTTCACTGTACTTTATATGATCAAGAGAATCCCACCACTGACAGTAATAGGTATTATCTCCCCAGAAATAGCACCCAACTCTTAAGAAGGCGAGAAGGGCTCGTGTACAACTCTACCAGAGCACGGGAAATTTCAAACTTTGCTGAGAACAAGATTATCTTTTCCATCACTCTAATTTTGTGTTAATAAAACTTTAAATATGACAAAAAAAGGGTTCTTTTTTTAAACATAATATGAGATCAAAGGGTCATTCTGGTAAGATGGTAGAAATCTTTTAAAATTAAACTTTAAAGAAATAACATTATTATAAAGACATTTTGCAGAGAACAAGAAAATTAGAAATTAAAGGTGGGATATGGGAGAGAAAGCATTTCTACAGAGAATTGGTTCAAATGTTATACTATCTAAAAATAGGATTGATTCTTCTTAGATCATCATCACCACCACCGCTATCATCACTGTGCCACCACGGAGACTTGGTTGTGCATGGCATTTCCTTGAGCTCTTGAGGAGAGTTCACCTTTTAAGAAAGGACAATTCATGCTCAGACACATTGTCCTACATGCGCAGGAAACCCAAATGTTTCAGTCAGGCCAGAAACTGTTCGGCAACATTCAAGGGCCCTGTCTCTCTTCTTGTATCTAAGTAGATGCCAAAAATGTTTTGAACAATGGCCTCTTTATTGGACTACATGAAGAATGCCTCCCTAAGGGAAGATATATTGAGGGGGACTACATCCACTGGGTGTACATTGAAAAATCAATCTTAGGATATGCTCATAGTTTAGAGTTGTGGTATAAGAAAAACTAATTAATTGGTCTTTGTCCCAGGTTCCTGGCATAAAGCTCCTAAAGCCATTGGGAATTTTCCTTTGTCTGCTAATAAGATGACTATGGCAGGGAAGGGGCCTGATAGCTTCAGGATGGAGCTGGTCACCAGGAAAACCAACCATGTGATTGGAGGGTTGGAATTTTCAGCCGTAGGCCCTGATCTCTGGGGAAAGGAGCAGGGCTGGAGATTGAGTTTGATCATAATGGCCAACCATTTAATCAATTGGACCCATATAATGAAACCTTCATAGAAACCCCATAACCACAGGTTTCAAGGAACTCCTTGGTTGGTGAACACATTGGTGTGCTGGGAGGATGGGGCGCCCTGAGAGGGCATGGAAGCTCTGCCCCTCTCTACCCCCCATATCTTGCCCTATACATCTCTTCAATTTGACTGTTCCTCAGTTGTATCCTTTATAATAAACTGATAATTGCAAGCAAAGCGCTTTCCTGAGTTCTGTGATTCATTCTAGTGAATTATCGAATTGGAGGGGATATCATGGGAACTCTCAAATTTGTAGTCTGCGGAGCAGAAGTGTGGCTAGCCTGGGCACTTCATTTGTAGCTGGCATCAGAAGTGGGGGCAGTCCTGGATTAAGCCTTTCATCTGTGGAGTGTAGGCTAATGGAATTGAATGGTTAGACACCCCGTTGGGGTCAGCAAATCGCAGAATTGGTTGGTGTCAGGGAAAACCACCTAGCGGTCACATCTGGCATTATGTAAATTAGGGCGGTGCTCAGCTCTGAGTGTCTCTGGGCCTTTGGGGCGTTCTGCACTCCCCTCCTCCTTGGCGGCTATTAGGCATACACTGCCCTTCACACCCTTCCCAGGCCAAGCCGAGGCACTCCTTGATGAAAAGCGACAGAGCCAACAGTGACATCTCCATTATGGGTATATGCTTTTTAGAGGGAACTATTTAAGAAAATAGATCCTGTAAGAAAACAATCCTGTAAGGCCAAAAGAGATCTTTAAGAAAAAGAGTAAAAGTTCAGGCTGTAAGTATCAGGCTTATTCTAACTGCTCAAGAGTCTAAGGCCCAGGGAAAAGAGTCTTTGAAATGTGACACCCTACTGTGCAGAAAGAGCAGCTGCTCCCTCCCTCTCTCCAGGAAAGTATTTTTCACCAGATAAAGAACTAATAAAGGGTCTCAAACAGGGCAAATCCCCTTTAAAATATCAAAAGCTGTAATCAGAACAGGAAGGATGAGTTATGCAACCAACAATGAAGTGCATGGGGCATAAAGGCTAGATCCAAGTTCATGGCCAATGGCTCAGTGCTTATAATCAGGGCCTTGGGGGAAGAGTGAAAGTTTCTTGGAGGGAGGATTTAACAGAAATGCCTGTATTCAATGTGTTACAAAACTGAATGCCTATTTCTCATTCCCGGTGGAGATGCAAGAGTATAAATTTTGATATAGTACTTATATGTGATTACATCACTTTACATCATTGCCTTTATTTTCAGAAGATAGTTTTTATTTTATTTTTTTATTAACATATAATGTATTATTTGTACAGGTCTGTGGTTCATCAGTCTTACACAATTCACAGCGCTCACCATAGCACATACCCTCCCCAGTGTCCATCACCAGCCACCCCATCCCTCCCACCCCCCACCACTCCAGCAAGCCTCAGTTTGTTTCCTGAGATTAAGAGTCTCTTATGGTTTGTCTCCGGCTCTGGTTTCGTCTTGTTTCATTTTTCCCTCCCTTTCCCTATATTTTCAGAAGATAGTCTTAAGGCTTTACTGAGTCCTTGTTTTTCTACTCTGAAAATATACATTTTCTAAGAAAGGAAGTCTGTATTTATTGAGGATTGCAAATGGGCTGGAGTCTTTGTTTTACAGAGTTTATTTCATCTGTAAGTTAACTGCTAAATGGAGGTCAAGAGAAAATGTCAAGAGCTATGGAGTCACATTGTAGAATGTAGTTTTAATCATGATTGGGTGACATGTGTATGATGTTTTCTCCTTACTTCTCCGTTGGAAAATAAGCTTCAAGCCAGAGTATGCTTCCTAGTTCCTTTGGAACTCTTCTAATTCCAATAAATAAGGATAATTGAGCATTCATGTATTCATAACCAATCAGGGATTTTATTTTTATATTTTAACTCACTGCTGAGGTTCAGGCTCCTGGGAGACAGACTCTGAGATGGAACTCAGCTTCCAGGAAGCTTATTAGGAAATACTCTTGGGATCAACACCCATGGGAAAAGGGAAGACTGCAGGATTAGCAGAGAGAAGATGGGCTGCAATGCAGTCACAAGGAAGGGCTCAGCCAACACCACAGGGGTTCTGAAGCTGGGATGACCCTTCAGAGATGCTCTGAATTGTGGTAGGGGGTCAGGTCTCTGCACCCCATATCAACCAGTAATCGGATGCTGACCTCCCCCGAGAAAGAGGCCAGCTCCTTTCCCTGTAGGCAATTCCTGGAGAGGGCTGAGAACTGAGGGCTGTCAGTCAGCACATTGGGAAAATGAGCTCTTCAGTCCTGAAGGGGAGATCTGGGTGGCTCAGTGAAGGGGCCATGACAGGCACAAATATTTAATTCAATGGTTAACTATAAAACCATTAAACAACTAGCAATATGGCAAAAAGCATACTAGTATATAACTAATACAAGCCAAAGGGAGATTTAAAGTAATAACTAAGTAAGAATTCTTATACCAGATTTCCAGATGCTGCTTTTCTGGGTCACAGTAAGACGAGCTTAATACATTTTCAGTATAACTCTTATTAATCACTTTATTTGATTACCCTGAGGAACAGTCCCCCTTCTGAAGTATGAGGAGAAGAACAAGGAAACAAAGAGTAGGAGGAAGATTCAGAAACAATTTCTTCCCTCAAATAATACCTTTCCATAAACTTAAATATGAAGAAATTCAGTAATTTCACCTAAGCTTAACTTTACTTGAGGAATTCCATATGGAAGCCCTAGAACCTTCCATAAAACCTCCCAAAGGCAAAACTGGAAAAGGGTCCAGAGCGCCACAGAGCCCGTGGGAAGGAGCAGGGGAGTGTAGTCAGGTGGGAGCAGGAGGAGAGGCTGCAGGGAGCAGGGGCTTTCTGGGGTGGCTGCACGTGGTGAGGCGGGGGCGGGGGGGCTCAGAGGACAGTTGGGCAGCAGGGGAGAGGCCGTGCCACAGGGTGGTTAGGAACGTGTTCTGAGGAGCCAGTCTGCCTGGGTGTAGATCCTCTAACACTAATTAGCTGAGGGAACCTGGGCAAGTCACTTAAATTTCTCACATGTAATATATGGATAATAACAGTCTCTACCTCAACTAGAAACAGAAATCTGAGGTCAGACGCTGACCTTTACAAGGTATGTGCATATTCATGTCTGATTGCTGCTGCGACAGCCTATGACAAACCCAGGGGCTTACAACAACACAAATCTGCTCTCCCACAGTCCTGGAGATAAGAAATCGGAATTTATAGTTTCACCGGCCGAAAATCAAGGTGTCAGCAGGGCTGGTTCTTTCTGGGGGCTACAGAGGGAGAATCTGTGTCTTTGCCTTTTGTCGCTTTTATAGGCCACCTGTTGCCCTTGATTTGTAGGCCCTACAGCATCCACGCCAGTCCTGCTTCCGTCACCACACGCCTTCTCCTGTCGTTGTCAAAGCTCCCTCCGCCTCCCTTTTATAAGGATACTGTGACTACATTTAGGACCCACCTGGATAGGCCAGAATAATCTCCCCATCTCAATACCCTTAACTTAATCATATCTGCAAAGCCCTTTTTGTCATACAAGGTAAAAGGTTTTGGGGATTAGGGCATGATTCAGCCTACTGCATGGGTGATTAAATGATATGGCTTTGTTCATAAGAATATCATATTTATATCCTACCTGCTCAACAAAGTCTTCATAGCTGCAGTTATTGCATTGTTTCTATTTAAAAATTCATGGCATTATTTGCAACAACATGGATGGAGCTGGAGAGTGTAATGCCAAGTGAGGTCAATCGGTCAGAGAGAGACAAATACCGTATGATCTCACTCATATGTGGAAATTAAGAAACAAAACAAATGAACAAAGAGAAAAGAGAGAGAGAGACAAACCAAGAAAAAGACTCTTAACTATAGAGAATTGATGGTTCCCAGAGGGGAGGTGGGGGGGTGGGTGAAATAGGTGATGGGGAGTAAGAGTACACGTAACCATGACGAGCACTGCGTAATGTATAGTTATCGAATTACCATATTGTACATCTGAAACTAATGTAACACTGCAGGTTATCTATACTGGAATTAAAATAAAAAATAAAATAAATATATATATAAAAATTCATGGCATTCCTGTAAAATGCCTATTGTGCTAGAAGTTATTAAGTGTTCACTAAAATACATACTCATCCCTCTACAATTCTCTATGTCCTTGCATATCAGGTTGAAGCCAATAGGATATGAACAGAAATTATGACAGTCAGTCCATGCTGGCTCTTGGAAATGGTCACCCTAATTTATTGCCTACACTGGGACACTTTCTGAGAGTAAAAGGGAAGTATAGTAAGCATCTCTCCAAATCAACAGGTATATGTTATGAGTGTCGCAGGGAAACTGAGATGCATAGTCGCCCTACTTAAAATTATCCAGTGAAGTCCTCTAGCTCTTCTCTCCTGCAGTGGTGACCTCGGAGGCCACGTGGTCCAGACAGCATGGCTACAAGTAGAAGGAGAGCTATCCCACCCTCACTGAACTTTGCATGAGAAAGAAAGGAACCTTTATTGCCACTGAGATTTGGGGTTTGTGGGCACAGCATAACCTACCCCATCCCGTCTAGAACACGTATGCTCTGGCAAGTCTGGCAAGCTTGTCCTCCCCTTATCATATGGGGGGGGGTGGTAATGCCATCAGAGTGAGGGTTTAACTCCACTGAAAGGTCAGGACTTTGAATCTCAGCAGCAAACGTAGAGGAAGAAATGCTGTAAGTGGGTACACTGAAGCTGGGCTCCCTCCTGAAGGGCTGTGTCAAGTCTGCCTGTGGGCTTTTGTCTTAGAAGATGTAGAAGTGAAAACCCCAGAGTTCGAACAATACTTGCCATTTCCTGATGGTTATAGTCTGGCAACTAGAAACAGGAAGTTTTTTTTTATTTTTTATTTTTTTAGATTTTTATTTATTTATTTAAGGGGCAGAAGGAGAGGGAGAAGCAGGATCCCCACTGAGCAGGGAGCCTGACAACGGGCTCCATCCCAGGACCCTGGTGACCTGAGCCGAAGGCAGACACTTAACCGCTTAACCGACTGAGCCACCCAGGCGCCACAGGAGGAGACTCTTTTTTAGAACAAAGGCTTGATAAAGAACATGAACTGAAGTTTGCATTTTGTTCATGGGACTTTGTTGCTTAGAACCAAAGCATGACAGGCTTTGTTCATAGCTTCCACTTGCAGCAGCAAACTGGAGGGCAGACCTCCTGTGCAGGGCATGGAAAGAAAAACTTCTCATGCTGACTTCTTTATTCATCTCAGCAAAAACCGCAAGCTGCCTGCAAACCGCTCTCACAATATGGCCAACACTGCCCGGCAATGTCTGATTGAAAGTCTAACAGAATTTGCAATTTACAAAGGAATTTCACATAAATCCTTTCATGGAACTCTTTTTAGAATTTCTAACTTGAGCAATCAACCTTCGTCTGTCAATATTAACAAAAGGATGTGCAGAAGAAGGGGGCAAGGAAAGAGGGAAAGGATAGACAGGAGGAGAAGGAAGGATGGAAGGAGGTGGAGTAGAAATCACCAATGAGCTTCCCTGAACACCTGCAGGCACTATGACCCAGGTTCTGCATCAGGCACTTTGGGCTACGGACAATTCTGTGGCCACGATAAAATGTGCCGATGTTCGTAAATATTTTTTGGCTCATCCAGAAGTGTAGTCTAATAGCTCTCTGGGGAATTACACTGAGTGAAAAAAATGACAATCCCCAAAGGGTTACATAGGGAATGGCTCCTTTTACATAACATTCTTAAAATGACAAAATTATAGAAATAGAGAATAGATTAGTAATTGTCAGAAATCAGGGCTAGCGGTGGGGTGGGTGGTGAAGTGTCTATAAAAGGACAACGAAAGGGGTCCTCGTAGTGACAAAATTGTTCTGTATCCTATTAATGTCAGTGTCTTGGTTGTGATATCCTATGGTTCTGCAAGATGTTACCAATGGGGACAACTGGGTAAAGAGTACACTAGGACCTCTCTATATTATTTCTTATAATTACAAGTGAATCTATAATGATTTCAAAACAAAAAGTTTAATTAAAAAAAGGATGGTTGAAAAATAATACATCTATTAAATGCGCATTTACTCTTTTGAAAATTAGCAAATATTTAGATAGGCCAAAAGCCACTAATGAAGGAAGTTTCTAATGGTCAGATGAACAAAGACTCATTTCACATTATTAAGGCAGGAAAAAATAAGGATGACCACAATGTACTGAATGCTTACCACTGGCATTATACTGGCCGGATACAAAATATGTTGCATGCTTTTTCGAATGTAATTCTCCATGAGGAGAATGAATGTACAGACAAGGAACTGAAGCGCAGAGAAGTAAAGTAACTTGCTCACAGTCATGCAATCAATAGATGGTGGAACCGAGAATTAAATCATGTTTTTATCCACTAAGATACATCGTTTCTGAGACCTTCAACAGAATCTAATAGCCCTGAGGTCTTTAAGGATTAATGACTTGTCCACAAGGGCAAAACCGGACAAGAACTTGTGCTAAGCGCTCTTCCTACCATACTGGGATCTCACAGGTGGTTGAGAAAAGAACATAATGTCATTAGCTGCCTGAGATACAGGCAGAAGAAGAGCAAAAATCTAGAATGGCTGGTGTCCTAAGTATTAACAAGGAGAATGGGTAAATTTAGACCTGCTCCTTCTTTGTGGATTTATTTTAATATGAAAACATTTGTGCAGAGAACTTCCAAAGCTTACCGACTGACTCAGCTATGTGAGGCAAAAGTCAGTATCTTCCAAAAATGAAAATATAATCCCATTGTTAAGGGTACAGTTTTTTAATCAAGACAAAAGCATTCAGCAAAATGAATGAGATAAATGAAGCTAAATGTTAACCTCCGTTTTTAGCAAAACGGAAAGCAGTAAACAGATTTGCTAATGATAGCCCTGCCTTTCACCTCCTTTGAAGTCACCCAACATGACTAAACTTCAGGAAGTCGTCCCTTTGGTTCTGAAATGCAGTTTTATCCTGAATGAAGCCAGGCCTCCTTGATCCAGCAGTACACACACTTCTTGCCATTTAGTAAATACACAATATCAGGTTCATATTATCTTTTGGTTTAAATTACATCCAAGTATCATTACACCAGCACATTGCACGTCTCACAAAAGTAGGACCAGTACTTGGAGCGCAGACAGCACAAAGGCTCTGCTTCCATGATGAGCGAGAGTGTATTTCACCTTGACACTACTGCTGGCGAATCTCTGAGAGATGAGCATTTTGAAAACGCTATAAACAGCTTAGCCTTTTCTTAGCATTTTGAAGAGCACATTAATAGCCTGGCCTTTTCTTAAGGGCTTCCTTTTTCCCTTAGCCAAATTTGACAGCTAGAAGTGAAGAGTGAGAGGATGGAATCAAAGTCGGGGCTATGTTTTAAAAGCAGCATGGAACTGATGTCATCCGGCATTGTCTTCAAAAGAATATAAGAATATTAAGTGGATGTCTCATGAACTTACACACAAAGGATACTCTTCACTTGAGGACAGAATGATAATGTCTCAGAGAAGAAAGAGGTAATTCTAGATGCCCATAAAATCTATTCAGACAGCTCTTGGCTGGTACAAAAAAAAAAAAAAAAAAAGCAGAAGAAGAAGAAAAGGAAAAGAAAATCTGCAACTCTTAACCAAAAGAAGTTATAGTTATTAGTAAAATTAATTTTTAAATACTTATTAAACACCTACTGTAGAATATGTGAAACCTTAAGCCCAATGCTATTAAATGACAGTTTAAAAGACAGTATGGTTATTGTCACCATTTGGAAAGTTTTGTTGAAAAAAAGACCAAGAGGCATACGGTAATGTAATAAAATTAGCCAAAGGAAATTAAATAGCTTAGCATCACTCTCTAAGATTTAACAGCCTAAAAAAAAAAGTGAAGTGGGAGCTGTCCCACATAAATAGGGACATGTGCAACCCCATCCACCACCCAGGAAACCTGCATCGGTCATTTCAAAGGGTGCTTTGAGAACCCAACTAGTTTATCTTCTACCTTCTCCGTAGAAACACACTGAGCAACTTCAGGACAGTTACTGAGCATATTTGGGCAGAGTTGCTGACTAATTTTAAAAACTGCCTAAGTAGGTTGCCAGGAGTGGCCTCTGCTCGGAGTAGGAAGAGACCAACAGATTGGGAGTGCTTTCCTGGATGTTGGGGCAGATTGCATTTTCCCAAAATGGCTTCAATAGCTCCTGACCCCATGCCTTTCCTACAGTTTGACATTGACACTCCGCCCATCAAGAGGTGGAATCTATGTTCAGCCTTTAATGTGGGTGGATTTGGGACTAGCAGGGAGAAGTCATTAGGTAGCTTAAAAAGCTGGGGCATAAAGAGTGACAGAGCTTCTGCCTAGTTCTCTTGAGAGGCTCATTCCTGAAACCCAGACGCTACCCCGTGCTGATGCTCAACCGGCCCCACGGAGGTCACGTGTCACGTTCTGGCCCACAGCCCACTCTGCATCCCCAGCCCTCAGCCCCTGGCCAATAGCCAGCAGCAAGCACCAAACCAAACTAGCCTTTGAGCCTTCAGGGATCCCAGCCCTCAGAAGCTGAATCATCCCCAAACTTCAGGTCTTCCCAGCTGATGCTCCAGATACCATAAAGCAGAAACAGATCCTTCCCAAATATTCATTAAAATGTGGGTCATTTTATGCCACTAAGCTTGGGGTGCTTTGTTATATAATAATAGTAACTGGAACAGAGGAAAATGGGACATATATGTGGCTAAAAATGATGCACACGGTCATTCCTAGCACTGGAATTACTGCAGCCTCTCTTTCGGGAAGGTACTCGGGAGCTTTATGCTACACATGTTTTTCTACTACAGCCACTCCTCTACTTACAAGGGTCTAACTCCACGTGAGCTCACATGGCTCTGAGATGGTCACAATGTTTTGCTTAGGATGGTGCCAGGCACTATTCTGAGAGTTTACGTGGATTACTCACTTAATCCACAAAACAAACCCATGAGCTAAGTACTATTTTTTTTTTTTTTTAAGTAGGCTCCACGCCCAGCGCAGAGCCCGACTCGGGGCCTGAACTCACAACCCGAGATCGAGACCCGAGCTGAGGCCAAGAGTCAAAAGCTCAACCAACTGAGCCACCCAGGCGCCCCGAGGTTAAGTAGGATTTTTATTCCCATTTTACAAATAGGGAAATGGAAGCATGGAGGCTTGCCCAAGGTCACAGAACTAGCACATCAGAGCTGGGCTGGGATGTGGAGCCGGGCAGTTTGGCTCCCAAGCCTGCCCACTAACGACCACACCCTGACTCTCATTTTCCCTCAGCCACGTATGGCTGAGTCCAGCCCCTCCCCCGCCAAGAGGGCCCCAACTGAAAAGGGGGGACACTGCTGGCTTCAGCGTGATGGTCATGGTGAGAGCCCAGGCTCTGGAGTCTGCCAGCCCCAGTGACTTTGGGCAGGTCTTTTAACCTCTGTTAACCTCTTTCTTCCTACTTTTATGCGAAACAGTCATCCATTGAAAATCACAACCATGGTCTTCGTTAAGCACTAGCCACATTCCTTCCTTCTAGACTATCAGCCTCTTCAGGGCAAGGACTCCTGTCTTTCTCACTTCGGGTTCCTCCTTTGGGGCCAGCACCGTGCCATGTACTCAGCTGCAGCTTATAACTGAGCTGATGTTGGCTTTTTCTTTTCTTTTTTTTTTTTAAACTTCTGTCTTTATTTTCGTATCCAGGGCTTTTGGGATTTGTTCTGTTCTCTACATCCCCATGAACAAAGCCTTAAATCATGCCTTTACCACTGAGCCTGCTGCCAAAACTAAGACTTGGGTTTTCTGCCTCGTCTTTCAAAGGTCTTCCTAATCAGAGGAACAGGCGTTCACGGGCACCCTTGATCATGTTTATATCTACCTAAGGATTCTCTACTGCCTCCCAATCATTTTCCAAAGTAATTAAAACTCTGAACCATGGGCCACAGGAGCTTCTACTAACTTGATTTCTTATAGGGAACTATTAAACCCTTTCTTAAAAGATATCACAGGGAATTTCTCACCTTCAGAATTATGTCAAGATAATACCAGAATATTAACTGAGATTATTCCTGAGGAGAGTTGTCTGGCCCCCAGGCCTCTGTTTTACCCTGTACTGTAATTACTTCTGTATTTGCCTGTCTCCCCCACTAAACCGAAGGCTGGGACTCTGGCTTTTACCTCTGTATCCCAATGTCCAGTCCAATGGCTGGCAAAGAGGATGCACTTGCCAAATGTTTACTATTCAAATGCATGGAGTTGATGAGCCCAAAGTCACTGATAATGTCTGGACTAGAACTGCAACCCAGGGGGATCTCTGGAAAATGCATCAAGAGCACTCGTTCATTTCACAAACATTTATTAAAAACCTCTGTGGGAGCCAGCAGTGGGCAAGGCAATGAGCATAAAAATGTAGTAAGATCCAGTCTTATTATATAAAACCCAATCTGCTCTAGTAGGGGAGACCAATATGGAAGCACATCATTAGAACACATTCTGGTAAGAACTAAGTACAGGGATCTAAACCATGGGCCTGAGAGGCAATGATAACAAGAAGGCAGTCTGGGTTAGGTTAACAGATTAGACGTGTTATTTCCCATTTTTACATGGTAACCTAGCAAAAGATAAGATGCTAGCATTGTGACCCCCAGCTGATAGCCAGGGTCATAAGGTCAAAAGAGGTCATAAGGTATAGGTGGTCACATGATAGAATCAATACATCAGACATAAAATTAATGATGCTAATGACTAAACTAAGATAGGTTAATATATCTGTGACTCTGTGTCTCCCTCTACCTGTTCTTCTACTCTCTCCACACTTCTTACCCAAACCTTCTTAAAGATAATTATTTTAGTGACCAGCACGCGGATGATGTCAATATCTGAACATAAATACATCAAAAAATGATAATTTTAGGAATCAGAAATAAGAGAACATGTGTGCACTAAATTCAGCCATGTGAAAAGGAACACACATAGATAATGTACATAATAATGTCATGGAAGTCCTTAGAACTTACCTGTCATTAATGATTTTTTATGTTAAATTCAAGTTATTTTTAAGAAAATATATTGCATAATAAACTATTTTATGTGCAACTGGGGCTTGAGAAACAATGGCAGACATCAGGCCATCTTGGTGCTTTCTCAGAACAGAAGGGAGGAGTTTTTGGATCTATTATAAGGTAAATTCATGGCTGTGAGGCCTCTCACATGCTGTCAGCTGCCTTGCTAGTATTCTCCTCCCGCATTTGCCTCTGTTGGCATTTTCCTCTCCTGTGTCCAGGAAGGCAAGGGGGTTGGAGAAAACCCACAAGCCAAGCCACCTGGTACCCCAACAAATGTATGATCTCTAAATCTCAGTGTGACCTTCGATCCTCGTATTTGTCCTTGCTCAGCTTCCTCCCTCATCACACCCAACGACTGTGAATACTCAAGACCTTCCTCTTTCCCTTGGAAGACCATGCCCTCAACCCCCCACCTTCTCCACAGCAGGTAAACTTGCCTCCACTTCACAGAGTAAGTGAAAACCTCTGGGTGTGAACTGCCCCAGCTTCTCCCACCCTTTTCTTCCACACTCACTCACGCCCCCACTCACCTTCATCTGCCACCCCAAGACCTAGAGAAAGAGGTCTTTCCTCTGTTCCCAGTCAGTTCTCTTGCTCGTGCTGTCATGTCTTTCTGTTCCCACCCCCTCTTCAAAGGCCCTCCTCCATTGTTTGTCCTTGTCTCTTCTAGAGAGGCAACCTCCACCCCTCTTAGCTCTTTTCCCTCATCACACTTCCCATCCTAGTGCCCTCCTGACGGGCCCCCTCCAGCCGTTCCTCTACCCCTGCAGACTTCTCACCCAAACCTTCCCGAAGATTCATCTACACCTGCAACTTTCACTCTCTCACTCCTCAATTCCCTGTAGCATCTGCTCCCTATTCTAATGAAACATTTGCTGGGTATAATTTAGTGAAAGATGCAGATCCCAGACTGAAGCAGAACTGTCTTTGACTCCTGCCTCCTCCACTTACAAGTGTGAGATCCCAACATGCTGCTTAATTTCTTCATTTCTAATGTGGGGATAATAATAGTAACCAACTTCACAGAGTTCTTGCAATATGCAATGAGATACCATATTTAAAACACTGAGTAGTGTCTGCACATACCATTGCCCAATAAAAATTATTACTAGCAGTAGCATTTGCATTAATGATTATCATTATTATCTGTCAGGCACTATGCTAGGTCTAGCTAGAGATGCTGAACTAAAAGAAATCCTACCAAATTCATGCAGCCAAGAAAAACTAGTTTGCAATCTTCTTATACAGTGGGGCTTATCTCTTGGCTTAGAATCATCTTTTCCACCTTTGAACCAGGATCTGCTCCTAGGAATTTCCTTCCATACTGATTCTGTATGACTGCAGTCAGTTCGGTTCACACACACACACACAAACACAAACACACACACATACACGGTAAATTTATTTGTATCATGTGAACCAATAGGAAAATATTTAATTTAGCTGAACACAGGACCTTTAATCTCTGCTGCTTTCACAGCAATAAAGTATCTACACACCAATGTTCTGTGTGCAGTTGGAAGTCAATAATTACTGATGAGCAGACAGTTGTATATAATGACTTAGTCCTCCTCGTGGTCAGTCACCGCAAGAACAGAAAGCATATTTTTAGCATCATGTTTGACTCCTACCTGACAACCTGGAAACTGCAATAATTTGAACCTATGTAGGCAAGGAAAGGATTACTTTGTTGCTGGTACACCAGAAATGAAACCTAATGGTCATTTATTCCCTTGGTTAGCACAGAGAGCTCATTTCCTTCCTCCACCTTCTTGCTATTCTCAATTTTTTTTTGTCACAGGCTGTGTGTGGCAATATTTGTTTTAATTAGGAAGACACAGCAGAGGCAAAGGCAACCGTAACAGGTATGCTCACTAAGGGACCAAACTGCACGGCGAGATCCCATCTCAGTGACAAAAACAGCTTCATGAAGGCATGCCATTTTGTTTGTCTAACAGTTTGCTTTGTGGAACAGGCTTGGAATTCCCATGCCCCACCCCAGCACTAGTAGGCAAGTCTTGCTTTCAGGGGAAGTATTGGTATGGGGTTCAAGTGGGGGGCACCTTCTCTTGGACTAGTGGGTCTTTTCCCTGCGGGGGATCTCAAGTCAGGATCCCACACACTGATCTCATGCCTCTAGGATTCAACAGTGATTTACATCACAAAAAAAAATGGTTCCTGGTTCTTTCTCTCTTTTTTTTTTTTAAGATTTTTTTTTAAAGTAGTCGCTATACCCAGTGTGGGGCTAGAACTTACAACCCTGAGATCAAGAGTCACACACTCCACCTACTTAGCCAGCCAGGCGCCCCATCTTTCTCTATCTTTAACACTGTTCCTCTCCTTTTCTATCAATGTATCAAAACAAATTTGGATCCTAAAAACCTCTTTGAAATTAGTTGACTAGGGGATGAAGAATTCACACGTGGAAGGCAGGACCATAGTAGGTGTGATGATGATGCCTAAACAGCTAATAATTACCAAACATTTATTTGTGTGAGGCCCTATTCCAAATACTTAACGTGTATTATTTCTTTTAGTCCTCACAGCTGTGAAGGGTCGGCATTACTACCCCCACTTTACATATGAGAAAGCTGAAGCTTAGGGAAATTAAATAACTTGCCTGTGGTCGTACAACTAGTAAGATTCAAGGCTGGGATTCCAACCCAGTTCTGTCAGATGCCCAAGCCCATTAGTGCTATAAATCGTATGTCTTAAAATAGCAACTCCTTCTTCTGTGACCTATTTTTAACCATAGTTTGTATGAAATTAGATTAAACTTGATTTTTATTATAATGTCTTCCATGGTAAATCTATGTATTTCCATAATACAAAAATTAGGTTCCCCATTTAAAAAATAGGAAAAGGACATGAATGGCCAAATGAAAAAAAAAAAATTAAGTCAAATATTAAATTTCAGATATTTAAAACTAAAGGGAATTTAATTCAATTCAAGAAAGAGTAACCAAGTGATACACTGTACTAGGCACTTCAAAGTATTCAAAAATTAAGATAGTACTGCTCCTGATCCAAGAAGATAGTGATCTAGTGGGAGAAACATAGTGTAATATTTCAGTTCTTACTTCAAATGTCATCTCCTAAGAGAGATCTTCCCGGACCTCCCTATCTAAACTGTTGCCCCATTCCCTGTTACCTTCTATCACAGGGGCTAGCAAACTTTTTTTTTCCTGTAAAGGGCCAGAAAATAAATAATTTAGCCTTTCTGGGCTATATGGTCTCTCTCAAAACTACCCAACTCTGCTGCTATAGCTCATAGCAGCTAGAGATCACAAATAAACAAATGCGCCTCCTGTGTTCCAATAAAATGTTATTTACGAAACGGGCAGTGGGCCAGATAGAATTCACAGGCTGTAGTTTGCTGACCTGACCCTACTCTAACATATCACTCTGTTTTTTCTTTCATATCACTTAACAAAATCTGAAATTATCCTGCTTACTGATTTATTACTATTATTTACTATTTCCTTCCACAAAAATGGCAGCTCCAAGAGAGCAAGGTCCTTGCAGCTCGTTCGCAGCTGGTTCTCCAGGGTCTTAGAAAGGGGTTCCTGACACATGCACAGCTCGCTCTAAAGATCTGTTGATTGACTAAATGAATGAGTACTATTTCACAAAAGGAGAGACACTGATTGCCAACAAACATATAAACTATATTTGGCCAGATTATTAATAAATATGAAATAACTGAAAATGTCATTTTTTTTTTTCACTTAGCATGCCTGGAATGGTTAGCAAAAGGGAAGGACAAAGACAAGAAAGAGAGGGAAAAGAAGGGGAAAGGGAAGAGAGAGGGGAAGTAGGCGGGGAGAGCCTGTGTAGATGAATATGTGGGGAAACTGACCCTCTCATCTACTGCCAATGAGAGAGCAAACTCTTGTACACCCATGTTCATAGCAGCGTTATTTACAACAGCCAAAAGGGAGAAATGACTCAAATGACTACCTACAAAAGAATGCATAAACAAATGTGGTACATCCACAGAGTGGAATATTATCAAGCCTTAAGAAGGGATGTAGTGACACATGCTACAAGAATGAGCTTTGAAAACACTGTGCTAAGTGGAATAAGCCCACCACACAGGATCCTATGTATGACTCCACTTATGTGCAGGTATCTAGAATGGGCAAATAGTACAATAGAAGCAGAAAGTAGAATGGAGGTTACCAGGAGCTGGGAGAAGACGGAATGGGGAGTTACTATTTAATGGGCACAAAGTTTCTGTTTAGAATGGTGAGAAATTCTGGAGATGGATGGTGGAGACGGTTGCACAGCATTGTGAATGTACTTAACGCCATTGAAGTGTATATGTAGAAGTGTTTAAAAGTATAAATTTTATATTATGTATATCTTACCATAATAAAAAAGCATATACATTTTTTTTACTCCAAAAATGTACTCCTAAGAAATAACTCTGAGGAGATAATACAGAAGGGTGAAATATGTATATGCTAGAATCCATCAACCTCAAGATTCAAGAATAAAAATCTAGTTGTGTAAATAGAGCCTGACAAAAAATATACAAAAGAGGCTATTACGCAAGCATTAAACATGACAAAGTAGACTTTCCACATAAAAGTATCTCCATAACACTATTGTTAAATAAAAAAAAACAAGCTACAGAATGCATGTACAGTAAATCCCATTGATGTAAAAATTCTAAGGTTTATCTGTACATGGAAAAAATTTGAGATATTCTCCAAAATGCCCGTAGTTGATTATTCTCTGAATAGTAGATTTGAGATGATTTTAAAATTATCCTCTTCATAATTCTCTGTACTTGATTTTTTAACAAAGAATATTTTTAACCAAAATAACATGCTATTATAAACTCCTGTTTATCACTTCTTCACATTAATTAAGGAGGGTTAGGCTCTTGATACTTTCATAATAGATGTTTTCTGTATTTCTGTTTCCATAGCAACAATAATACTTGTGAGAGAATCAGATACATTTTCAAAAAGATACGTACCTCAGACAATGGTATTACATCTCCATCAGTCAAAAACAGATTTATTATTTCAGAGCAACATTCAATAATCATGTTCTAGAAATAAGAAAACAATAAAGTGAGGTTGAACTTACTGGTAAACTACTAGATATTTTAGTCATAAACTATTTCATTTGTCTTTTCTTGCATCACCACCTAACCCTCATTCCCAGGAGAAGATTTAGAGGGACTCATAGGTCACAATCCCTCATATAATTAAGGTTATTTGAAAGGACACAGGATGGCCACAACAGATAAGATTTACTTATGAATGATACATTATTTCATTGTTAAAATTCATACGTTACAGAATTCACACCAGAATAAGGTTTTGGAAAGTCACTTTTCTTCTGAGAAGAGAACCTGGGGATAAAGAGATTCAGACCCCAGGAAGGGATTTAAGCAGAGAAGAATGGTTGAGAATTGAGAAAGAAATGGAGAGAGTAAATGAAAAGGAACCCAAAGTCCGTATCATACGTTGTCCATTGCTGACGACACTGGCATGGCCCTTCTGTGTGGACACAGCCATGTTTATGTGCGGACCTCTGACCGCAGATGGATCTACCCATGGGCAGGAGTCAGTCAGTCAGATTCTCTGTCATCGTAATTTCATATAAGGAAGGGCAAGAGAAGACAGCTATAGTGAGTACTGATGATAGGAGCTGAAGGTCCTGAGACAAACATGGAAAAGGCAGCCATTGGGCTAGATGTAAGATGAGTAAGAGAAGGGAACAGATGTGTGAGAACTTACACCCCGCCACCCCCCTCCCCGTAATTAAGCACCGTCTTGGGGTGCCTGGGTGGCTCAGTTGGTTAAGTGACTGCCTTCGGCTCAGGTCATGATCCTGGAGTCCCTGGATCAAGTCCCGCATCGGGCTCCCTGCTCGGCAGGGGGTCTGCTTCTCCCTCTGACCCTCCCCCCTCTCATGTGCTCTCTCTCTCTCTCAAATAAATAAAATAAAATCTTAAAAAAAAAAAAAAAAAGGCACCGTCTTGGCTCCCGACTCACCAGTTCCATTTTTCTGTGAGGCCCACTGTGTTTGGTTTCCAGTCCTTATGTATGAGCTTATCGTACCCTGTCACATACTGCCTTCCCCCACACCTACTTTACTTGAACCAGTGTAAGTAGCCTTTCTTTACTTACAGCTAAAGGAGTCATGACTGTAAGACTGTCAGAGAGAAACTCTGCCTACTTTGTGATGTTGCCAGGTCCAGCAACAATACACTTTTATGGTTGTTTAATACACACGTGTACCAGCATTCAGAAATATGAAAATGATAAAGTTACACTAATTTTTAAAATCTTAAAATACAGAAACAAACAATAGAATTCACAGCCCCAAACCATATTATATTTAAGTTTTAATAAATACATGAATATAGAAAAGATCACATTTTAGAGTTCCAAAGCTATTGCTAATTCAATTTAACAAATATATTCAAGATGCTGTGGAACACAAAGATGAAGAAACAGACCCTATCCTCACAAAGTGTACAATAGCTGAGAAGAATAGATTCGTACACTCCTAAATAAAATACGAAGTAGAATGTGGTCAGAACATGGATAGGAATATGTTAGAGGAAACTAGAGGTGGGAGAGAGGAAGTGTAAGGAACAGGGAAGACTTCTTGGAGGAAGGGTCATGTGAAATGAGTCTTGAATGAATAGTAGGATTTCACTGGCAGAGAATGGGGACAAGGGCATTCCACATGGAGGGAGAACAGTGGATATTCAAGGATCTGATATGGTCATTACTGTGGGTGTGTATAGGAAGCATGGCAGTGAGAGTGATGAGAAATAAGGCTGGAGAGGTGAACTTATAACAGGACATGTAAAAGTAAGGAAACTGAGAGGCACTGGTCTGAGGAAATAATGATCCAATTGCTTTAAAAAAGATACTTCTGGCCACAGTTTTAAGGTGAACTGGGCTCAGAAAGAGACAAGAGAAAGATAAATTAGCTAGGAGGCTACTCAAACTGTTTAGGCAGGAAGTGATCATGGCGAGAAGTGGGCCAGCTTCAGTGGGACCAAAGAAGGTGGAGGGCAAGCAGGGTATCCAGCACTGATCAGGATATACTACTTTGCTATGATGAACCTCCCAGGCTCTTGGTCCACTTTAAGACAGAAAGGATACTCCTCTGTCTGAACACTGATACTCCTCTTATTTATCTATATTTCTGTATTTCTAATCGAGTTCTCAGGACTGGTTGCACTCTGATACTCCTCTTATTTACAGAATATTTATATATTATAGAATATTTCTATATTTCTAATTGAGCTCTCAGGACTGGTTAAAGTATATTTCCTCCCTATAGGAAAGGTTTCAATAACAGCCATGATGCGTTACTGTCATGATTTCATCAAGAGCTATCAAGCAAAATGAGATTGTCTATATCATTAATCATTTCACATAACAGATGAAGACAGCAATGTTACCTGATAAATAAATGCCTTCTGCTCCCTGTCTCAACATTTATCAAGCAGAAATTTCACCTCAACAACATCCTATTTCTTTGGCATTATTTGCAGTAAACCATTACAAATATCAGTAGTTGGCTGATTGGATGCTCGGCTACCACAGAAATGTAGCCTTGAGCTCATCACACCAGGCAGAAAGCTGCCAGAGGTATACTGTGCACAACTGGCAAGGGGCTGGGAGGACACAGAATAACCCTTGTTCAATCTTTGCCATTTTTCCCTTAAAAAGGAGCATCTGATGATTCTATGATGGTTTTCTGAGTTACTTCAAAAATAACCATGCCGACTCTTTGACTTAGTTGAAATCCTCATCTTCTTTCACCTATGGAAAAAAACTTCCTAAATTGTTTTCCATCCTCCAAACTCTTGCTTCCCTCATCCCTCCCTCACATGCCACCAGGGCCACGCCACCACACATCTCCGCAAATCACAGGGTGGATCATGAGAAGTCCTTCCAGGTGCTGCCCCCTCCCTCTCCTACCACCCGTACCCAGCCCTGCCTTCTCCTGGCCCTTGCTACAGAACAAAGTTCACTCACCATTTTTTCATTCAACGCCTACTATATGCATCCTAAGTGCCATAAACTGGTAATGAAAAGACAAGAAGAGAGTCCTTAAGCAGCTGATTGATGGTCTAGTGGGAAGAAAAGGAGAGATGGACTCTTAACAGTACCATGTGGTGACTCAGAGAGGAGGAAGCACTTCGTTCCACCCACCTCTTCAACCCCATCTCCCACTGCATTCCCCCGTTCTCCCACCACAACAGATAGCTCATTGTCCCGAGTAGAACATTCAGTCCCTGACTTCACATCCCTTCTCTTGCTGTATCCTCAGTCTGCTATGAGGGCCCTCCAACTAGAAGCTTCCCAAGCAAGTACTCGAGAGGCACTGTGTGTCAGGCGCTAGGTTAGATATTGGAGATAAGATGATGAATAAGACACCCAGCAAAGGAATTTGCAGTAAAGAGAGAGGAAGAGACCCATAAACACATAACTGCCAAAACAATACAGTAAAGGTACAGGGTGTTTGGAGGTATTTTGTCAGAGGGCCACGTGTGGATGTCAGAGAGATACTAAAGAACACGACAGTTGGGGAAAAGATTTAAGAGAAGTTTTGCTATGTATTATGAAAGGACTCCCTGTAATGGTTTATGTTCTTATGAGAGACTCCATAAAGACTTAGATTATTTTCAATGGTTTTGAACATCAGATTGATGTTTCTTTGAATTTTGCTAAAAGAGAACCACCAGGTGGCTGGGCTCATTATGAATGACATCTGGGTACTTATGGCCAGACTCATACAATGATTAAGCTCCTCCATGACAAAGACCTAATTGTACTGATTTCTGTTATGTCCTTATCTTCTTCCCAAGCCTGGAAAATTTTTGCACATAATAATTCCTCAAAAAGAATTTGTTAATTGATGCTAATGTCCAATTGTATTTTTTTCTGTTTTCATAGTACTTTGATATTTGGGATATGTTGACTATATACTAATCTTTTTTAAGATTTTATTTTGAGGGGTGTGGCAGAGGGGGAGAGAGAGAGAATCTTAAGCAGGCTCCATGCCCAGAGCAGAGCCCAACATGGGGCTCGATCTCACAACCCTGAGATCATGACCTGAGCCAAAATCAAGAGTCTGACGCTTAACCGATGGAGCCACTCAGGCACCCCGACTATATACAAATTTTAATTGCCTTGGTACAATCCAGGCATCCCATAAATGTTTGCTGAACTAACCTTAGGTGAATTGGTAAACATATTTTTAGGCTTTTCATATCAGTATGCTATCGTTCCAAACAAGGTGTTTGTCTCTTAAAGTCAGGATTGTTTACATCTTTCATACGCTGTAAAGTCCCTGGTAAGCTCTGAAGATACTCCTAAAGCTATGAATGACAGGTTAAAATAACTCAGTCATTCTGAGCCAGTGTTGTTCATTTTAGAAGGACATACATAGTTTTCAAGCCAGAAGTGATTAGAATACCTGTTCTATAACCCTCTCATCACATCTTAAATTAATATCTGTGTTCTGAATTTCTTAGCTTATTCCAGACTATAGGCTTTTTTTGGGGGGGGGTAAAAAAGGGAAGGGAATAAGAAAGAGAATAAGATTCATTATCCCCCATATCAACCAAAGGCACATTTTCTGGGCCCTTCTACTTAATAACCCACCAAAAATCTATACTGTGATAGAAATAAATATAATAGATTATAGAGGTTATGAAATCCTGTCCAATTCCAGACCAGAATCGATCTCTTCAAGTGCCCTAGTTAACTTCTTATTAGCGCCAGGTGAAGGTTGTCATGACAACGAACCGGCAGATTTAGTCAATGAGATGTGTTATAACACAGAATATAGCTGCCCTTTTTTTTAAGTTCCAGTTGGCATACTGGAAAAAAAGAAAACTTTATATATTCCTTCTATTTCTCAACTTTTCAAATGTTCTGAACTACTCTGTTTGCCAATTCACCTAAACAAATATCAATTTGTCTTCCATTTGATGACATTCTCTCATACATAGAACCAACAGAACTGAAACATAGCTGAAAATGCCCTACTTAAAGCTGAAGAAACATTTTCTAAATTGAAGAATAAGACAAATTCAAAGACAGAGCAGAGAACATCAGGAATGAAAGCAGTTTGTTTTACTCAAGGACTGATCCACTCACATATACCATTCCATTAGGACATGAAAGCAAGCCACAAACCGTGGTTAAGTCAAGGTAGGGCCTCTGGATTCCTCCCTCTGCTTACATTCAAATGCTCCCCCGTACCCCCATTTATTTGGTATTTGTTTATACTCATAGTCAACCCCTTGACTGAGACACTGGGCTCATTGTGATAAATTTGATACCCACATCGGACACACAGGGAAATTCTGATGACTCACATTCCAACCAAGGGGCACAACTCTCCATCTCCATTTAATGAAATGATCATTTTTAGAGATGAGAAGAAAATTAATCCCAGAAAAGTTTAAGTGACTGACCCTAGGTAGGAAAACTGAGTGGCAGAGCACAACCTAGACTCCCTGCTTTTATGGATGCTCACTCTCCTGCCTCAGACAATCTAAGCTAAAAAAACAAATGGGTTCAGGAGAAAATAACCATTTTCCATATATGAACTATCTAGAAGTGGATTCGGGGACAATTTCAGCAAAGAATATTCTAGACTATGGCTCAAAAACAGCAATCTGATATGTTTGGTCTACAACTGAAAAACTGTGATTATTAAGTGATCTACAAAAGAAGTGCAAAAATGACACCAGAGCTGAGTTCTTCTTGAAAACAGATGTAAAAGGGCAACCATACACTTTATAAAAATATGTATGTTATAATTATTATTTTATAATATATATAATCTCATGGGTTTGAGATATCTGATCTATTAGGAGATTATAAGTACTCAGTATATCAGTAATACCATGAAACATCCAGTAATTCATATAGTAACATACAAAGACACTGAAAAGATTTTTGGGATGTACAACCCAAAATCTAAGACATCAGTTCTATGATAAATCCAAGCACATAGCAGAGGAGTTGTAAGTATGGGAAAGTGGCATTCCACAAAGGCTAACTGTTCTTTCCTGATGAATCCTCTTACAGCTGCGCTTGTTGCTTTCACAATAATGAAAAATGCATTCACTCACTCTACTGGTAAATTCAGGCTCAAAATGCAAACAAGTATACTCTAAAAATCAGGAGAGTTGCCAACTTTTATGCTTTCATATGAGTGCACAGATGAGGAAAACAGTAAAAAAGGGCTAAAGCTACACTGAAACTAACATGACATCATGTGTCAACTATACTTCAATAAAAAGAAAAGGTTAAAATGGTAAAAAACAAAAATTAGAAAAAAGACCAAAAAAGAGCTATACCAATACTATTCTTTAAGAATTAAAAATGTTTTGCTATTGGTAATTGAATATTAACCTAGCAAAAAGTGAATTAAGGAAAAAAGATACAGCAGACCAAATATGAAGGGAAGATCCTAAAAGCTTGCAGAGAGGAAAAACAAGAGCCGGGCCCCAACCGGCTGGGAGTTCAACCAGGAAAGCAGCAAAGGGTGGTCCCAGAACTAGAGCTGTGTAGCAGGCACTCTTGGGTAGGCAGTCCTCAGCTAAAGCGGAAGAGATAAAGGAACTGAGACAGGATTTGATAAGCATGAACACTTGGGTAAAAGTCTATGGGTGAACATGTGAAAATTCTGATGTAATGGTCAGAAGAAAGTTAAGGAAAAAAGACAAGTCAAGAAGAATCAAAGCATATACAGGAAAGAAAAATAACCTTAGTACACTATCTGACTTGGCTGTAATAATGTAAATACTGAATATCGATTTAACCAAACTCTGTGATGTAACAATACCCGGGAAAGGGGAAAGGAGAAGTTGGGGAGAAGTATTAGTGAGTTAAATCCTTATATATCATAATCAAATCAACAGATATTATCTCAAATTGATACATCCAAGAAAAAAAGAATAATTATTTGTAACTTCTAGCACTGTTCATCAGTATTTCTGGCTTTTCTCCTTCCAAGCCGTAGCATGTGACTTATTTGGCCAATGAAATATAGTAGAAGTGATATGACGGAAACCTTAAGAGCTAGTGTGTGATTTGCCCCCTTTCTTCCCTCCTGCTACTGTGACTGGTGATATTTCATATGATGGATGTGCCACCAGCCTGGTTGCTGCCCTGAGGAGACATGGAGCAGGGCCTCAGTTGTCCCACTTGGATTCGAAGGCTTTTACCTCGTTTTCATGACTGATACTACATATTACTGTACGCCTGGAGGTAAATAATGAGAAACAGCTGAAAGAGTTGAAAACAGCTGCCTCTGCAGAGCAGGACTGCAGAGTGAGGAGAGGTTGGGTCGGAGACTGTCCCTTTTCAGTAAGTCCTATAGAGCTATTTAATTTTAAAAATGGCCACAATAACTACAGAATCTATAACTCAAGAAATTGGATTAATGTGCAAATGGAAATTCAAAGAGCAAGTGATTAGGGGAGAACAAATATTTCTCTGTTCCTCTCATTTCCAAAGAGGGTAAGGAATTGCCACTCCACTCCGGAACGAGGAGACTTCAGGCTTCTTTCAGACTTGTAGCTAATTTACTGCCAGAAAAGTATAGTGACTTATCTGATTGGTGAGTTTGGAAAAAGCAAAAGAACATGGTAGGTTCAGCCCCTTCTGGGCAATCTTTGCTTATATTTTTGGAAGCACCCTGCCTGCAGAACTGTTGGTCTCGGCTCCTGTGTACAGTGAGCCTGGTGGGGACGGAAGGGTAGTGAGCAATCCTATAGTTATACATGTGGGTAGGTGGGCAAGTCTGGCTCATTCAGGGGTGAGATACTACTAAGCTCGTTTGGTAACAGACCTAAAGCCATGTGCGCTAATCAGCTTTATCAGTTAATGATGCTGATATTTTGATCTCCACTATCCATCTCCTACATCCCGTTCCTCAACCAGGTTCAGAACTTAGGAAGGCTAAAAGAGAAATGACCCTCTTCTCCAAACACATTCTATCAATCACCACAGAAACCACTCAACTGTGTGATCAAAATAATAATACACCATTAAGATGTGTAACCTTTTTTGTTGTTGTTTGAAAAATACGTATGCATAGAAAAGGTCTGAAAGATATGCTTCTCTGTACTTTCTAGTTTTTCTTCACACATTTCTTAAGTAATAAAAATGTTCAAACAATAGACTTAAGAATGAAGAGTAAAAGAATAATATAAAGTTACAGAGCATTGTTTCTTGGGATTCACAGTGATATCTGGATGATTTCTCTAGATTGCCTTTGTATTCATTCACCATCAGATTCTTATAATTGGTAAGCTTAGGAGAGCTTTGAAGGAAACACTACCTATGTGTCCAAAAAAGTTGGATCATATCTGATACTCTAAAGAGAGAAAATAGAGAACAGAAGAACCACAACGTTCAAGTTTAGTTCCTATGCTTTGATGAAGTAAAAAGTCACATAAATAATTATGTAAAATGACATCCATGCTGCCACAGCAATACAATTTTCCATTATTTAATAACTTACTTCCATTTCCTTATCAATTGATTTCTCTTCCATTTCTTGCATTTCGGATACATTTTCATCTGAAGCGATTTCAGGAGCTGTTGGCAATGATATTTCAGCTATTTGCTTAAGATTAGATAGTTTCTCATGAATTGAAATAACTCTAAAAATAACAGATAAATATGTATTTTACTTGAAAAGGTAAGAAAGGCATTCGTTTATTCCCAGAATCAATAATATGTGTAAAGTAAGTCCTCAGTTATTTAACACTTGGATTTCTGGCATTCCCAAACATCATTCATTCAATCATTTGTTCATTCAAGAAACACGAGCAAAGAGACACAATTCTAACCTGTATAATGTTTATGATCTAGTTATATACTCAAATAGATATAAAATGACTGGCAAAGGCACAATGACAGAAAGGCACACATCCAAAATATTGCTTAAGATGAAAATAAAGAAAATAAAACATCTATGTGGGCAAAGAAAGTCCAGGCAATGACAAAGTTTGCTCCTGTGTAAATCTTAACGCCATTTGATGACTGCCTTGATGACCTGAAGGTAAGAATTATGGCAAGATAGGCATGGTTCAAAAAGGCCAGTCAATGAGCCCACAACAATGAAGTATACTGTAGAGGGGAGAGGTGAAAGGGTAGGGAGAAGAGTCAAGAAAGAAGGAAAATCAAAAGCCAAGAAGGAAGGCAGAGGACACAGTGGCAATTACATTGAAGAGGGAAAGCTTCTGGAACCATAGGCCAGTGAACAGGGGATACTCTGAAGGCAGAGGTAAACCAACGGATGGGTGGAGTCAGGAGACGGAAAAGCGTTTGCAGCAGCTGAAGGAGGCAAAGAGCCACCTGCATGGCCTTCCGTGATTCTATGCTACAGGCATATAGCACATGTGTGCATGCCTGTGTGTTTGCATCCATGTGGGTGTCTCCATCCAGGGAAAGAGGGAAACTTTTATGAGAAAGACACAAACGATCCGTGAAGGCAAACTGACATCAGGAATGTATGCAGGAATGTCAATTCTCCAATGTTCCACAGGGTCCTCATCTGCAGTATGGCACGATACTCAATTATCATAATGATGGTTCTCAGCAAAAGAAGGTTAAAAAAATACCTTTAATTAAATAAGAGGATCTGAAATTGTATGTATAATAAATGATTCTATTTAAAATGGCAATGATTAAAATGTAAAGATCTGTTATTAAAAGTTTACTTGGAATACATCCATTAAAAAAATGGGTCATCTCCAATAGCGCTAGAAAAGCTGCCTGATGCATTGGAGAAAAAATAGGACTCAAAGGACCTGGGTGAGTCATGCTTGGTTCCACCACACAATAGCATGGGACCCTGGACAAGTCACCTAACCTCTCTGGCCCTGACATTCCTCCTACTGCAAGACTGAATGATAAAACCCATGTCATCTACTTCACAGCATTTTGTAAGGACAAAATGAGGTATCTACATACATTCTTAACCATAAGAAACCCCATGAAGGAAAGATGATATTCTAAATCACTATTCTTGATTCTAATACCCAGAGAAAGAATTCTTAGAATTCTTACTTCTCTTTCAAAAATAATATAGCTTTCCTTTCTAACATGTGGAACTGCAGGCAGGATAAACTATTCTTTGATGTTTGCATTTCAGGTGGTCAATAAATGTCCAGAGCTGTATTATTTGCTTCAAAAATAAATGGCCTGGTCCAACTCTGTAAAAAGCAGGCTGGGACCAAGCAGAGCAGGCTGGGCACCCGTGCAAGGAGCAACATCAGAGGACCTAGCATCTCTGCTTCGGGCCCTGAGCCTCACGACTCCATTTGCCCCAACATCTTGCCCATATACATCTTCACCTCTCTGTCCACATCAATGCTGGGTCCAGCCTTTGAACTCCCATGTTGGCCCACAAACAAATAGCCATTTGGGCTAGACCAGCTCCCCCCAGCCTCTGCTTTCATTCACTGATTCATGGGCACTCACTCTCCCGGGCTGCCGGGGCCTGGAGGCAGGACCCAGCCAGAAGTAGAAATGTGTGGATGGCAGGAGACTCAAGGGCAGAGACAGTAGGTAGGGAACTAGATCTTGGTTAGAAGAGCGTAATTAGATAGAACTACACAGAAACCTTTATGCGTGTTTAATGAGAACATTCTCTTTTCCTTTGTTGCTGTAAGAAAAATGCAAAGAATGTTTTCCTTGTAGTATTTAATTTGGAGATTAGGAAGTGAAGTGAACAATTGAAGGAGGACTGCCCAATTTGAAGGTTCTTCAGGTTCCTTCTCGGGCCTATTTTTTCTGACCTGTTGTACTCTTACTTTGCCTTCTGAAAGATGGTCAACAAGAAGCAAGTCCCCACATGCTGATCTCACCTTGACCCTCCTAAGAACACAAGGAGTGCCAGCCTCAGTGAGAGAAACAGGCAGCCGTCCCCGTGCCACCGAGGGACAGGTTAGATGAGACACTCTCAGGCACCTCCCTGTGTTGGCTCAGTGACTGTGCACGGCCCTAATTTTAGTAAACCTACCACTGCTCATAAACACATCTAAATTAAGAACTTTGGGGAATAAAAAAGAATTCTGTCAGTTTGATTACATTCTACTCTGCAGAAATTATAATCATTTTCATTATGTGATTCTAAAAAATAAATCCTGCCATGTTTCTGGGTACAAAGCAAGTGTATAATTTCCTAACTTTGTTGCTTAGCTGTGCTGGTATCTGTCCTGTGCCTAGATTTTCTGCCATTTCACTGAAAAAGAAACAAAAAAAAAAAGGAAAATTGACTGAATAATTGAAAATGTGCCAGCTCTTGAAACATCTCTTGTTTTATTCTCTTTTATGGGGAGGCCAAGAAGTCCTTCAAAATGAAAATCATGGAGCATGAACAAGGCTCGTCAGGGAAGAAGAGAGAAGCACCAAGTCTCTGTTCACTAAGCACTTAGGAGGTGCCTAGAAGGACAAAGAGCTAACACTGACAGACACAGGAGTCCGTAATGAGACTTGACATCGGCCCAGTGCTTTTGGCCTTTCAGAGGATGTGCATACATTGTCCAGTTTGATCTTAACAACAACCCCAAGAGGCAGGCAGAGTAGATATTATTTCCATTTTACAACTGAGGAAATGGAGGCTGAGATCACAAGGGCAATGAACAATGGAATCAAAACTAAATTAACTAAGCAATGAAAAAATTCAAAAAATGAACTGGGAATCTGGTAAAGTGAAATGGAAAAGAGAGAAACCAGGCATGAGCAAAAGTTAGAGATATGCCCCGCTTGATGGAGAGGAAGGAAGACAACCTGGCTGAGGCAGAGACTGTTGACGTGGTGAACAATAAAAAATAGGATCAGACACAGGGGAAGGGTGGGACAAGATAGGTAGTGGAGTTTGTCCTTAATATTGCAACCCAATACAGGGCCGCACGTTATTTGTTAAACACACCCCAAATTACAGGCAAAATACAGTACAGACAATATCTTTGTACTCTTTATAATCTTTATGAAGTGTCAGGAACTGTTTCTGCAACAACTCTAAGTACTATTATTGTTATACCCACTTCATTGATAGGGAGACTGAGGCACAGAGAGGTTAAGTAACCTGCTTAAGTTTGTGAAGTTAGTAAGGGGCACCACTTGCATTTGAAACAAAGCGGACTGGATTCAGAGTTCATGCTCTTAACCACTGCAATATCATACTCCTCTAAATAAAAGGAAGATTCTTCTAAAAAAGTCTTCTAAAAGTTCTTCTGTGATTTACCTTGTACATTACTAAAACAGCCTGTTCCAATGAAAATACCAGCAGAGTTGTGGAAAATCATTCATTACTTGCCTGTTCAGTGGAACCCAGAAAGAGCCAGTATACACATTGCAATAAGTGCTATCAGGTACAGCATCTGAAATATTCTGGGGCTTCATGTTATATGCATACAACAATAAAACCTATAAAAAATTAAAATACATAAAATGTGATATCAAAATTACATTTTGCCTCAAAATAATATCATTAAATTTTAAGAAATTTGTCTTTGAAAGACAAAACTTTTTTATCAATTCACTTTAAACAATTCTTTTTAAGTAGGCTTCATGCCCAATGTGGGGCTTGAACTCACAACCCTGAGATCAAGAGTCACATGGTCTACCAACTGAGCCAGCCAGGTACCCCTCAATTCACTTTAAAGAGGAATGATACGGGATGTCTGGGTCTCTTAGCCGGTTAAGTGTCTGCCTTCCGCTCAGGTCATGATCCCAGAGTCCTGGGATCGAGTCCTGTGCTGGGCTCCCTGCTCCACAGGGGGCCTGCTTCTCCCTCTGCCTCTGCCTCTGCCTCTCTCTCTGTCTCTCATAAATAAATAAAATAAAATCTTAAAAAAAAAAAGAGGAATGATATGAATGAGAATTGTACGAAGTTTGAGGTGAAAATAGATGTCATTTGATAATAATATTATATTATTTTCAAAGAGTGCCATTTCTTACTGCAATTAAGTTTAAATCTCAGCCTTCGAAGGCCCTCTATAAGTTGGAAATATGTACCTAGGAAATACCCAGCCTTGCTTCTAGTTACTTCTCAACACGCCCCTTTCCCATCGGTGGTCTAGCTGCTTCTGTGCCTCACTTACGCTGCTTCCTTCCTCTTTCCATTTATTCAACCTACACACAACTTTCTGGTCCCCACCTCTAATGTGGAACTTCTCCTAATGACTCATGCTCTGGTCATTTCCCTGTTGTTTCCATTTTGACAACCCTTAAAGTCAATTCCATAACTATAGCACCTATTTACGGTCATAGTCACAGAATTTGAGATTCATAGAACCTTAGAGAGGATCTGGTCTAAGCCCCTCATTTTAGATATAAGAAAGCTGAGGCCCAGAGCTGCCCATCAAAACTGACTGATTAAGTGCATGCATTTATCTCTGCTTCCTTGATAATCAAACTAAGAGTAAAGTATGCCTTTAAAAAGGCATAAATCTACAAAGACAGATAAGAAGGGAGGAGGTAAAGCAGACAGGAGATGTTAGCAACCCTTTGAAGGACAGAAAGTACTCAGAAGAGCACTGGGTGACTCAGAAAACAGGAAAGGCTGTGTCCTAACTGCCTTCAGAGGGGTCGCCAACAACAAGCGTGACTGAGAGCCCTGGAAAGGCTTGGGAACTGCAGATGTCAGGTATCTTAGACAACCTCCCTCCCATCCCTTCGATGAACCCATGCAACCAGATTTCCCCACTTCCCTTGCCTCCTCTCTGGCCAAACCTCTCCCATTTTCCTCTCTGCTGAGGCTAAATCAGAGATCTATTCTCAGGGACATTAGGTACAGGGGTGAGATGCTGAACTGAAAACACTGGAGGGGGTGCCTGCGTGGCTCAGTTGATTAAGCATCCAATTCTTGGTTTCAGCTCAGGTCATGATCTCACGGTTGTGGGATTGAGCCCCACATCAGGCTCCACACTCAGCAGGGAGTCTGCTTGAGGATTTTCTCCCTCTACCCCTCCCCCCACTCATGCACACTCTCTCAAATAAATTTTAAAAAATCTTAAATTTAAAAAAAAAGAAAACATTGGAATTAAGTGAAAGTCTGTGTTCTGAACAAGAGACAGCTCCTACCCCACTGCAGGCCCTGCTCGGGATGTAGGAAACCAGACAGAAGTTGAAAAGGATCCTCTTTGAGGAAACCGACCAGACAAAGAGAAAAGACCTATGGGTACTGACATTTCAGCATCCTGCAACGAAACCGTTGGCTCCTGCAGTTACCCTACAATGAGGTCTATAAATCAATAAGTCTGACCTGATACACTTTTTAGCACCTTCAAACATGAATGAATAACCAAGGGTCACTAGACATGAAATGAAAGATAGAGGCCAAAACTAATATAAGAAAGGAACTTGAAGAGTCAGGTATAAGACAGAGAGCAGAAGACAACTTCAATGAAACCATAATTAAGATCTTCAAACAGAATAAAGACAATATTTCATCCATGAATCAAGAACACAGTGCTGTTAAAATGAATAGACAAAAAGAGCTCTTAAAAACAAAAATATGATCACAACAACTAAATAATCAACAAAAGAGTTGAAATATAAAGTTGAATATATATCTCCCCAGAAGTAAACCTAAATTTTAAAACATAGGTAATAGGGGAGAAAAGATGAGAAAAATACTCAATCTAATAAACTCAATATCTGAATAATAATTCTAGAAGGTATAGAGATAATCAGAGGTGGGAAATTATCAAAGAAAAAAATTCTTCTTGAACCAAAGACTATACTTTCCAGATTGAAAGGGGCACAATGGATGAAAGAGCTAAACCAAGGCTCATGATGGAATTTGAGAACACAGGGGACAGAAGGAAAGTCCCCAGAGCTTCCAGAGGAAAAAAATCAAAAGAAAGAACTAGGAATCAGAATAGGACCAGACTTAACAGCAATGCAGGATTGCCAGAGATAATGGAGCAATGTCTCCCATGTTTTGAGAGAAAATAATTTTCAACCTAGAATTGTATGCCTAGAGAACAATGAAGTCAGCATTAAAATGATGACTTTTTGTCATCATAAAAAGACACTCAAGGTCTTTTTTATATTCTGTGTAAGTACAGGGTCAATCTCAGTCAATCTGTTGCAACCTGTTAGCCTCTCAGGGGACTGTAGTCAAGGTATTGGCCCGTGGCCAAACCTGAATGAAATGTGCTACCTACTGACTAATGCAGTCCTGTCCTTGGCTCTGAAACACACCAGGAGGCAGCCTGTGCCATCTTGTTAGCATTTTTTTGTAGAAAATATACATATTGATGATTTGCATCTGGATTCTATTGTTCTCTTAATTTCTATCACTGAATCTGGTCCCACACATGGTTTTGACTACATGAAGAGAGAGGTATGAAAGACTCCTCCTCGGATGAGACATCAGCTTTCTTGAGACCAGGATATCTTAACATATTTTGGTGGTTCATGATCTGTAGAGGAAGTGTGTCCTGTGCAACTGAGCAAGGACCCTGGCAACTGTTCCTGAGCATATTGGATCTCTCTAATGGTTATCTGTGCTTACTTTATCCTGCCATGCCTTATCCTTTACCAAAATCTTCCTCGAATTACTTTGTGGAATATATTATATGGTGTGTCCTTTGAATAATCAGAACCTCTAACACACCCTTTGTTGGGAAGCTGGAAATGTGTTCATTCAACATGAGAGAGCAAGTCAAGATAGAAACAGGGGACCCAGGGAACCCATCTCAGAAAGAGATGAAGGAATTCTCAGGAGGATGGTGAATGGCCCATCTCTTAAGAGCTAATGAAGCTCCCCAAAGTGTGTTAGTGGAAAAATTTAAATAGATAACATACTTTATATTTAACCCCTGACAATGAAAATGACTTTCTCCCTCCTCAGGCTGACACTTGTCAATGGCTTTGCAATACAATTTTAAAGCCTTTTCTAACTGAGCATGGCACACTGAATTCAAAGTATAACAGTCGGAAATCAAACTGGACTTGGATAAAATACGGCAGTAGATAAACAACAAAATGCTAAACTCACTTGCATATTTGTTGTGAGCCTGGGCTTTGGAGCCAGAGTGCCTGGGTTTGCCTCCACCATTTTACTGGCTGTATGATCTGGGCAAATTATGAAAACGCTGTGCCTTCACTTCCCATTTGTAAAATGGAGATGTGGTAATCCCCATCCCATGGATCATGTGAGGATTCATTGAGTCAATGTGAAGTGCTTAGAGCATCACTGCTGTGCTTGTGAGCCTCATGACCACTCCTGGCTCCTCACCCTAACTTGCTTGGTACCTCACTCTCCATATTCTTTTAGACTCACTGCTAACCCCAAGGCAGCTTTCTGTCTGACCTCCCAGGTTGTCCTCATTGAATCCATGTGCTTAGTTCTATTCCCAACTTGTCCTCACTCCTCAGGGATAAGTGTCAACCTATAACACCTTGCATACTCGGGATTGGATTCTGCAGGAGACAATACACCCATGATGAAATTTCCAATGCTCCCTTATTCACTTCTGCAAAGACTTGTTTTTCAATGGCAAAGAAGTGATGTGCTTTTGACAAAAGTTGAGGAATACTGTATTTAAAATTGGCTTGAATGGGGAATCCCTTACAGCCCAGCAATGGGTGAAAAAAAGAGCCCCTCCTCTACTAGATGGAGTTGATTCATTACTTCCTCACCTTGGTACCTTAATCACCTAACAAAATGCCTGGCATATAGTATGCACTCAATCAATGTTTTATTAATTAGTTAGTAAGCAGTTAAGTTATATGCACGTTATAAAGAAATCCACATGAAGAACTAGAAGACTCAGGTCCCCATTTTCATTTTTGTCACTAGTAAGTTGTGGCATTTGTCAAGTCACTTTACCCATATGGGACTTGGCTGCCTCATCTGTAAAATGAGAACATCAGATAGACGTTCTCCTACTTTCTTTTCAGTTCTGAAATTTGATTCGGGTGGTACCAAGAGAAGCCAGAGAAGCTTTCCCGTGGAGCCTACGGTTTAAGTCGCAATGCAGTAGCTTCTTGGAGAATCATTATTAGAGCTGTGGGGTGCTTTGGAAGCACTGGTCTAGCCCAGCACTTCTCAGAGTTAAACGTGTATACATTACTTGGGAGATATTTTGATTCAGTGGGTCTGGAGTGAGACCTGAGATTCTGCATTTCTAGTGAGTTTCCAGGGGATGCCAGGGCTGCTGGTTCTTGACTCTCAGATGCCAGTCCCTGCCTCCTTTGCAGCCTTTGTCTTCCCCAGCTCCCAGAAGCAGGGTGTAATTTTGGGCCTCATCTGCAGCACCAGGTTCTCACTAGTCACTTGGCTAACAAGACCCAGAATCCAGGGCACCTCAGAGGGAAGCCCTGGGCATCTGTATGATCTCTGAGTTACAGCACTCCTGACATCGGCACTGACAACATTGAGCTTCTGCCTTTACTATGACTTGGTAGTTTTCTACCTTAGTTAACTCTACCTAGTTAACTTTTCCTTCAGGATGTAGGACTGAGCTTGTCTTGAATGCACAGCCTGCTTATTTGGGACCATGAAATACAGTCTGGCTCTAACCAGGGCTATAAAGATCTCCAGAAAAGATCACCAGCTCCATATCTCTTGTTCCCAGACTGGTTGGATCTCTACAGTGAATAGACTTTTCTCCATGAACTTTTCCAGTTCTATCCAAATCTGTGTTTTCACTTGACACATGGAGTCCTAATTTTCAGTGCTTTGCTTGATCAGACTTCTTGCACTTGATTATGTTTGTCTGCCTAAATCTTCTGTGGCCTCTGAATACCGTGCCTTGGACAGTCTAGCTGCACTCAAAACAATAGCCTTTGCAGCAGTTTGATTCCCTCCAAATTAGGTCTCATAGACCAAAAGGAAGGTCCCACTACTGCTTCTTTATTGCCCCTCCTCCCTGCTAGCTCCAAGTTGCCTTTCTTTGAGTCTGATCAAGTAATAAACATAATTCAAGTCTTACTCTAAACCTGGGCTGGCTTGCGATCCAGAGCATCCTACTGGGAACTCTGGATGCTAAAAATAGCAAGAAGATGAGGTAGAATTAAGTTAAAGGTCCTAAGATGTATTCTTAAGACAAATTTGAGCCATCAAAACTCTGGCTGTAGTTACATCTTTGTAAGCTAAGCTGTAGTTATGCATCTTTGAGCCATTCTTCACAACTATTTTTAAAGCCTTTGTCTGGGAGGTTCATTAAAATGATTGCCCCTTGAAACCTCTTTAGTGTCTGCCTCTAGAAGATACTGAAATTGTTCAAAAGATGCTTAGTTTGTAATAAAATTCCAGGGAAGAGCTTATAATGTGGTTCTACTACATTCTTCTAAAGAAAATTTTGTTAAATAGGATAATACAATTTCTACCCCCATACTTAAGAAGTTAAACTTTTCCAAGTTATAAACTTAACTCTAAAAAGTATTGTGACATTGAAATATTTAGCTCTCTTAATTATCTAAAAATTTTATGTCAAAGTCCCTAGTTCCAGGTTTTCTACTTTGCTGCCACCAGCATCCTTAGTTCCTACCAGTATTTCTGCTTCAGATACTAGATTAACTGAAGAGGACTGAGTAGGTGAATCAAGTGATGTTAACCTGCATTGTTAATCCTCTAAGTCCCGGGAAACTCCAACACCATAGGTCAGATATTAATTTTCATCACCATCCCACCCAGAAGCTAGAAGTGCTTGCAGCCAGGACCACTCTTGAGGACTCAACAAAGCACCATGTTAGGAGTGCAGACTTGGAATCAGATTGTTCTATCCTGATTCCTTGCCGACTAGCATTCCTCTATCCTGTGTCTCAGTTTCCACTTCTGTAAAATGGGGCTGATGATAGTACCCACCTCATAGAGTTGTTGTGAAGTTAATATAAGCAAAGAGTCTAGAATATACTAAGCTCTACATTCACTATTGCTATTATCTTGTAGTTTCATGAACTTTAGCCAGTTATTCAACATGAAACTCTACACTAAGATAATGAGTAGATAAATGTTCAAACACACCAATATTTAAATCATCAAACAAATTTCAGTGTTATCTTCTGAAAAGATAGAATCTTAGGTCTGAGGAGATCTAGTCCATCCAAGTCAGTGTTTCCCAATTTTTTGACTGAAATTTATGTGAGCAACTACATTTTTCATCATGACCCAATATTTATTACCAAAAAGGGGGAAAATGCCCCCAAACTAAGAAATGGGAAAACTGTGTGTTCTTGTGTCTTTGCTTGTGGCATAAGAAAACCACTCTAGCAACCTGTTTAAATCAGAATTAGTTAGCTGGTATTCTCCTTCTAATCTCTGCCCCAGTTCATGCTTCCATGTCCATTATCAGACACAATTGTTGATGGATAAAACCCTGTTACTCTAATTATCAGCCACAGATAGAGTCATAGCATTAACTTCTCAGGTCACTCTGTCTCAGACTGATATGGATGTGATATTTCTATGAGCTTGCAAAATGAACTTTATAGTTTATACTTTCTTCCTCATTTTTTAAAATTAGCTCCTTAGGTAAACATTCTATTTCCCAAATATGTAATCCTTCTGCATCCATACCCTCCCTGAATGAATATACTCTTTAATCACTTGGTTATTTCTCTTGCCAGCAAGTAAATAAATTCTGACATATGCTGAAGATCAGTCAATCTGAGAAATTTTGTTTTTAACAACATCATGAAACAAATTTCAGAAAACGTTTTTTCTCTTAATTTATTTTAAAAAAAAATACGACTCAAGACCCACACAATATTGATTCCACGGTCCATTAGTATTCTTGGATCCAGAAATTGAAAACTACATTACTAAATTCCCCAAAAGAGACTATGCAGATTTATTATTTTTAAAAGTATATGGAATATCTGGCAAGGATTTGACATGGAAAGTGTGGGAAAGAGAATACTTTCATAACGTGAGAAATAGCTTTAAATGTTCCTGGGAGTGATATGTTAAAGTTCCTTTTTTTTGTATGAGTAGAAAGAGAGATAATGACCAAGAGTTAGCAGCAGGTTGCTAGCCTAAGGAGGCAGAATGAAGAGGCCAATGAGAGAAGTGTGTTCAAGAGCAAAGAGAGGTAGGCCCAGGAGGTTTCACAATCTGACAGGGTCACATGGGTCAAGGAGCAGCAGAAGCTACCAGAGGCACAGCTAGAGGGGACAGCACTCAAGAGCTGGAAAATGCAAGAGTAGACCAATGCAGGAGGCAAAAAGCAAATGAAAATGCTGAACAGGGCAAAACTATATGGCAACTGCTTAATGGGGAAAAGCCTGAGGCTCTTCTTAGAGAGAGCAGCAATCAAAGGAATGCTATGGTGGAAGGTCCCTCTGCAAATGGCTGTAGTGACCAACTGTTCCATTTTTAAAAGCTTGACCTCTCGTCAAGATTCTCCTAGAATGTGAATCACTGTTATTTCTCCAATTGTTCAGGGATTGATATTAAACTGATTCTAAATACTTGCCCCCATCTCCACCTGCTCCCCAGTGAGCCCTAGTGCAAATGTCTTTCCATGCATATGGACATAGATGTGGATAAAGATAAAGATGCAGAGTTAGATAAAAATAAAAATAATGAACATTAAAACAAGGAGTGACATGTGTGATATAAATTTATGAAGGGCACTTAAAGGCAAACTAAGGTTTTTTTCCCTATATGCTATGTACTTTAATTTTGCTGTAAGGCACAGTTTACTCTCTTTTCTATACAATGTTGGCAGCTAAAATATCTATAAGAAGATATTGTTGCTAAATTTTAAAAGAAGTTTTAAATAATGTTTAACAAGTATATTACATGTATATTTGAAGTTATTAACCTTTAAGACAGCATAATAATTTTAAAATAGTTTCAGATAATAATAAATGACAACTACTATTTATTGAGGTTAGGCATTTACCCAATTATCTCTAGTTAACAGAAAAGGATAACTATGATACAGAAAAGTTAACCAATCTACTGAAGATCACAAAATTATTAAGTGACAGAGCTGGGATTCCAACCCAGGTAATTTGGCTC